>NW_027553662.1:0-33930 GCF_045843805.1 Urocitellus parryii
AACATTTTTTCACCCAATTCTGGATGATACTTGCAGGTAATGATCAGTACACCAATCACACTTGGCTCACCAAATTTCGTTCTTCAAGGTTAAACCGTTCGTTAGCAGTAACCGTTTTCATGTTTAGGTTTCACTCTGTTTTCTCCTATATGGATACATGTAGTTGGAAATCTAAATCAAACACGGTTTTTGCTAGCTCTTTGCAACTTGGCACAATAATGTAGTTCCAAGTTCTATCGCTATGGTTTTTGTCCTATTGAAGTAGCCCCAAGCAGAGACTGACGAGTATCACTTTCATTGAAAGGGGTTGCCAAGCTTCCAAAAAACTACGAGTTTCCTGAAATCTCAGCAAACATTTTTTCACCCAATCTTGATGATACTGGCAGGTAATGATCAGTACACCAGTCCCACTTGGCTCACCAAATTTCGTTCTTCAAAGTTAAAACTTTCCTTTGCAGTAACCGTTTTCATGTTTAGGTTTCACTCTGTTTTGTCCTATATGGATACATGTAGTTGGAACTCTAAATCAAACACGGTTTGTGCTAGCTCTTTGAAACTTGGCAAAATAATGTAGTTCCAAGTTCTATCGCTATGGTTTGTGTCCTATTGAATTAGCCCCACGCAGAGACTTACGAGAATCACTTACATTGAAAGGGGTTGCCAAGCTTCGAAAAAATACGAGTTTCCGGAAGTCTCAGCAAACATTTTTTCACCCAATCTGGATGATACTTGCAGGTAATGATCAGTACACCAATCACACTTGGCTCACCAAATTTCGTTCTTCTATGTTAAACCGTTCCTTTGAAGTAACCGTTTTCATGTTTAGGTTTCACTCTGTTTTCTCCTATATGGATACATGTATTTGGAACTCTAAATCAAACACGGTTTGTGCTAGCTCTTTGAAACTTGGCACAATAATGTAGTTCCAAGTTCTAGCGCTATTGTTTGTGTCCTATTGAAGTAGCCCCAAGCAGAGACTGACGAGAATCACTTTCATTGAAAGGGGTTGCCAAGCTTCCAAAAAACTACGAGTTTCCGGAAATCTCAGCAAACATTTTTTCACCCAATCTTGATGATACTAGCAGGTATTGATCAGAACACCAGTCCCACTTGGCTCACCAAATTTCGTTCTTCTAGATTAAACCGTTCCTTTGCAGTAACCGTTTTCATGTTTAGGTTTCACTCTGTTTTCTAGTATATGGATACATGTAGTTGGAACTCAAAATCAAACACGGTTTGTGCTAGCTCTTTGAAACTTGGCACAATAATGTAGTTCCAAGTTCTATAGCTATGGTTGGTGTCCTATGGAAGTAGCCCAAAGCAGAGACTGACGAGAATCACATTCATTGAAAGGGGTTGCCAAGCTTCCAAAAACTACGAGTTTCCTGAAATCTCAGCAAACATTTTTTTTCACCCAATCTTGATGATACTGGCAGGTAATGATCAGTACAACAGTACCACTTGGCTCACCAAATTTCGTTCTTCTAGGTTAAACCGTTCCTTTGCAGTAACCGTTTTCATGTGTAGGTTTCACTCTGTTTTCTCCTATATGGGTACATGTAGTTGGAACTCTAAATCAAACACGGTTTGTGCTAGCTCTTTGATACTTGGCACAATAATGTAGTTCCAAGTTCTATCCCTATGGTTTGTGTCCTATGGAAGTAGCCCCAAGCAGAGACTGACGAGAATCACTTTCATTGAAAGGGGTTGCCAAGCTTCCAAAAAACTACGAGTTTCTGGAAATCTCAGCAAACATTTTTTCAACCAATCTTGATGATACTGGCAGGTAATGATCACTACACCAGTACCACTTGGCTCACCAAATTTCGTTCTTCTAGGTTAAACCTTTCCTTTGCAGTAACCGTTTTCATGTGTAGGTTTCACTCTGTTTTCTCCTATATGGATACATGTAGTTGGAACTCTAAATCAAACACGGTTTGTGCTAGCTCTTTGAAACTTGGGACCATAATGTAGTTCCAAGTTCTATCGCTATGGTTTGTGTCCTATTGAAGTAGCCCCAAGCAGAGACTGACGAGAATCACTTTCATTGAAAGGGGTTGCCAAGCTTCCAAAAAACTACGAGTTTCCTGAAATCTCAGCAAACATTTTTTCACCCAATCTTGATGATACTGGCAGGTAATGATCAGTACACCAGTACCACTTGGCTAACCAAATTTCGTTCTTCTAGGTTATACCTTTCCTTTGCAGTAACCGTTTTCAAGTGTAGGTTTCACTCTGTTTTCTCCTATATGGATACATGTAGTTGGAACTCTAAATCAAACACGGTTTGTGCTAGCTCTTTGAAACTTGGCACAATAATGTAGTTCCAAGTTCTATCGCTATGGTTTGTGTCCTATTGAAGTAGCCCCAAGCAGAGACTGACGAGAATCACTTTCATTGAAAGGGGTTGCCAAGCTTCCAAAAAACTACGAGTTTCCGGAAATCTCAGCACACATTTTTTCACCCAATCTTGATGATACTAGCAGGTATTTATCAGAACACCAGTCCCACTTGGCTCACCAAATTTCGTTCTTCTAGGTTAAACCGTTCTTTTGCAGTAACCGTTTTCATGTTTAGGTTTCACTCTGTTTTCTCCTATATGGATACATGTAGTTGGAACTCTAAATCAAACACGGTTTGTGCTAGCTCTTTGAAACTTGGCACAATAATGTAGTTATAAGTTCTATCGCTATGGTTTTTGTCCTATTGAAGTAGCCCCAAACAGAGACTGACGAGAATCACTTTCATTGAAAGGGGTTGCCAAGCTTCCAAAAAACTACGAGTTTCCTGAAATCTCAGCAAACAGTTATCACCCAATCTTGATGATACTGGCAGGTAATGATCAGTACACCAGTCCCACTTGGCTCACCAAATTTCGTTATTCTAGGTTAAACCATTCCTTTGCAGTAACGGTTTTCATGTTTAGTTTTCACTCTGTTTTCTCATATATGGATACATGTAGTAGGAACTCTAAATCAAACACGGTTTGTGCTAGCTCTTTGAAACTTGGCACAGTAATGTAGTTCCAAGTTCTATCGCTATGGTTTGTGTCCTATTGAAGTAGCCTCAAGCAGAGACTGACGAGAATCACTTTCATTGAAACGGGTTGCCAAGCTTCGAAAAAATACGAGTTTCCGGAAATCTCAGCAAACATTTTTTCACCCAATCTTGATGATACTGGCAGGTAATGATCAGTACACCAATCACACTTGGCTCAACAAATTTCGTTCTTCTAGGTTAAACCTTTCCTTTGCAGTAACCGTTTTCATGTGTAGGTTTCACTCTGTTTTCTCCTATATGGATACATGTAGTTGGAACTCTAAATCAAACACGGTTTGTGCTAGCTCTTTGAAACTTGGCACAATAATGTAGTTCCAAGTTCTATCGCTATGGTTTTTGTCCTATTGAAGTAGCCCCAAGCAGAGACTGACGAGAATCACTTTCATTGAAAGGGGTTGCCAAGCTTCCAAAAAACTACGAGTTTCCTGAAATCTCAGCAAACATTTTTTCACCCAATCTTGATGATACTGGCAGGTAATGATCAGTACACCAGTACCACTTGGCTAACCAAATTTCGTTCTTCTAGGTTATACCTTTCCTTTGCAGTAACCGTTTTCAAGTGTAGGTTTCACTCTGTTTTCTCCTATATGGATACATGTAGTTGGAACTCTAAATCAAACACGGTTTGTGCTAGCTCTTTGAAACTTGGCACAATAATGTAGTTCCAAGTTCTATCGCTATGGTTTGTGTCCTATTGAAGTAGCCCCAAGCAGAGACTGACGAGAATCACTTTCATTGAAAGGGGTTGCCAAGCTTCCAAAAAACTACGAGTTTCCGGAAATCTCAGCACACATTTTTTCACCCAATCTTGATGATACTAGCAGGTATTTATCAGAACACCAGTCCCACTTGGCTCACCAAATTTCGTTCTTCTAGGTTAAACCGTTCTTTTGCAGTAACCGTTTTCATGTTTAGGTTTCACTCTGTTTTCTCCTATATGGATACATGTAGTTGGAACTCTAAATCAAACACGGTTTGTGCTAGCTGTTTGAAACTTGGCACAATAATGTAGTTATAAGTTCTATCGCTATGGTTTTTGTCCTATTGAAGTAGCCCCAAACAGAGACTGACGAGAATCACTTTCATTGAAAGGGGTTGCCAAGCTTCCAAAAAACTACGAGTTTCCTGAAATCTCAGCAAACAGTTATCACCCAATCTTGATGATACTGGCAGGTAATGATCAGTACACCAGTCCCACTTGGCTCACCAAATTTCGTTATTCTAGGTTAAACCATTCCTTTGCAGTAACCGTTTTCATGTTTAGTTTTCACTCTGTTTTCTCATATATGGATACATGTAGTAGGAACTCTAAATCAAACACGGTTTGTGCTAGCTCTTTGAAACTTGGCACAGTAATGTAGTTCCAAGTTCTATCGCTATGGTTTGTGTCCTATTGAAGTAGCCTCAAGCAGAGACTGACGAGAATCACTTTCATTGAAACGGGTTGCCAAGCTTCGAAAAAAATACGAGTTTCCGGAAATCTCAGCAAACATTTTTTCACCCAATCTTGATGATACTGGCAGGTAATGATCAGTACACCAATCACACTTGGCTCAACAAATTTCGTTCTTCTAGGTTAAACCGTTCCTTTGCAGTAACCGTTTTCATGTGTAGGTTTCACTCTGTTTTCTCCTATATGGATACATGTATTTGGAACTCTAAATCAAACACGGTTTGTGCTAGCTCTTTGAAACTTGGCACAATAATGTAGTTCCAAGTTCTATAGCTATGGTTTGTGTCCTATGGAAGTAGCCCCAAGCAGAGACTGACGAGAATCACATTCATTGAAAGGGGTTGCCAAGCTTCCAAAAAACTACGAGTTTCCTGAAATCTCAGCAAACATTTTTTCACCCAATCTTGATGATACTGGCAGGTAATGATCAGTACACCAGTCCCACTTGGCTCACCAAATTTCGTTCTTCAAAGTTAAACCTTTCCTTTGCAGTAACCGTTTTCATGTTTAGGTTTCACTCTGTTTTGTCCTATATGGATACATGTAGTTGGAACTCTAAATGAAACACGGTTTGTGCTAGCTCTTTGAAACTTGGCAAAATAATGTAGTTCCAAGTTCTATCGCTATGGTTTGTGTCCTATTGAATTAGCCCCACGCAGAGACGAGAATCACTTAAATTGAAAGGGGTTGCCAAGCTTCGAAAAAAATACGAGTTTCCGGAAGTCTCAGCAAACATTTTTTCACCCAATCTGGATGATACTTGCAGGTAATGATCAGTACACCAATCACACTTGGCTCACCAAATTTCGTTCTTCTATGTTAAACCGTTCCTTTGAAGTAACCGTTTTCATGTTTAGGTTTCACTCTGTTTTCTCCTATATGGATACATGTATTTGGAACTCTAAATCAAACACGGTTTGTGCTAGCTCTTTGAAACTTGGCACAATAATGTAGTTCCAAGTTCTATCGCTATGGTTTGTGTCCTATTGAAGTAGCCCCAAGCAGAGACTGACGAGAATCACTTTCATTGAAAGGGGTTGCCAAGCTTCCAAAAAACTACGAGTTTCCGGAAATCTCAGCAAACATTTTTTCACCCAATCTTGATGATACTAGCAGGTATTGATCAGAACACCAGTCCCACTTGGCTCACCAAATTTCGTTCTTCTAGATTAAACCGTTCCTTTGCAGTAACCGTTTTCATGTTTAGGTTTCACTCTGTTTTCTAGTATATGGATACATGTAGTTGGAACTCAAAATCAAACACGGTTTGTGCTAGCTCTTTGAAACTTGGCACAATAATGTAGTTCCAAGTTCTATAGCTATGGTTGGTGTCCTATGGAAGTAGCCCAAAGCAGAGACTGACGAGAATCACATTCATTGAAAGGGGTTGCCAAGCTTCCAAAAACTACGAGTTTCCTGAAATCTCAGCAAACATTTTTTCACCCAATCTTGATGATACTGGCAGGTAATGATCAGTACAACAGTACCACTTGGCTCACCAAATTTCGTTCTTCTAGGTTAAACCGTTCCTTTGCAGTAACCGTTTTCATGTGTAGGTTTCACTCTGTTTTCTCCTATATGGGTACATATAGTTGGAAATCTAAATCAAACACGGTTTGTGCTAGCTCTTTGATACTTGGCACATAATGTAGTTCCAAGTTCTATCCCTATGGTTTGTATCCTAATGAAGTAGGCCAAGCAGAGACTGACGAGAATCACATTCATTGAAAGGGGTTGCCAAGCTTCCAAAAAACTACGAGTTTCCGGAAATCTCAGCAAATATTTTTTCACCCAATCTTGATGATACTGGCAGGTAATGATCACTACACCAGTCCCACTTTGCTCACCAAATTTCGTTCTTCAAGGTTAAACCGTTCCTTTGCAGTAACCGTTTTTCATGTTTAGGTTTCACTCTGTTTTCTCCTATATGGATACATGTAGTTGGAACTCTAAATCAAACACGGTTTGTGCTAGCTCTTTGAAACTTGGCACAATAATGTAGTTCCAAGTTCAATCGCTATGGTTTGTGTCCTATTGAAGTAGCCCCAAGCAGAGACTGACGAGAATCACTTTCATTGAAAGGGGTTGCCAAGCTTCCAAAAAACTACGAGTTTCCGGAAATCTCAGCAAACATTTTTTCACCCAATCTTGATGATGCTGGCAGGTAATGATCAGTACACCAGTACCACTTGGCTCACCAAATTTCGTTCTTCTAGGTTAAACCTTTCCTTTGCAGTAACCGTTTTCATGTGTAGGTTTCACTCTGTTTTCTCCTATATGGATACATGTAGTTGGAACACAAAATCAACACGGTTTCTGCTAGCTCTTTGAAACTTGGCACAATAATGTAGTTCCAAGTTCTATCCCTATGGTTTGTGTCCTATTGAATTAGCCCCACGCAGAGACTGACAAGAATCACTTTCATTGAAAGGGGTTGCCAAGTCGAAAAAACTACGAGTTTCCGGAAATCTCAGCAAACATTTTTTCACCCAATCTTGATGATACTTGCAGGTAATATTCACTACACCAATCACACTTGGCTCACCAAATTTCGTTCTTCTAGGTTAAACCGTTCCTTTGCAGTAACCGTTTTCATGTTTAGGTTTCACTCTGTTTTCTAGTATATGGATACATGTAGTTGGAACTCAAAATCAAACACGGTTTGTGCTAGCTCTTTGAAACTTGGCACAATAATGTAGTTCCAAGTTCTATCCCTATGGTTTTTGTCCTATTGAATTAGCCCCACGAGAGACTGACAAGAATCACTTTCATTGAAAGGGGTTTCCAAGTCGAAAAAACTACGAGTTTCCGGAAATCTCAGCAAACATTTTTTCACCCAATCTTGATGATACTTGCAGGTAATATTCACTACACCAATCACACTTGGCTCACCAAATTTCGTTCTTCTAGGTTAAACCGTTCCTTTGCAGTAACCGTTTTCATGTGTAGGTTTCACTCTGTTTTCTCCTATATGGATACATGTACTTGGAACTCTAAATCAAACACGGTTTGTGCTAGCTCTTTGAAACTTGGCACAATAATGTAGTTCCAAGTTCTATCGCTATGGTTTGTGTAATATGGAAGTAGCCCCAAGCAGAGACTGACGAAAATCACATTCACTGAAAGGGGTTGCCAAGCTTCCAAAAACTACGAGTTTCCGGAAATCTCAGCAAACATTTTTTCACCCAATCTTGATGATACTGGCAGGTAATGATCACTACACCAGTACCACTTGGCTCACCAAGTTTCGTTCTTCTAGCTTAAACCGTTCCTTTGCAGTAACCGTTTTCATGTTTAGGTTTCACTCTGTTTTCTCCTATATGGATACATATAGTTGGAAATCTAAATCAAACACGGTTTGTGCTAGCTCTTTGAAACTTGGCACAATAATGTAGTTCCAAGTTCTATCCCTATGGTTTGTGTCCTATTGAAGTAGGCCAAGCAGAGATTGACGAGAATCACATTCATTGAAAGGGGTTGCCAAGCTTCCAAAAAACTACGAGTTTCCTGAAATCTCAGCAAATATTTTTTCACCCAATCTTGATGATACTGGCAGGTAATGATCACTACACCAGTCCCACTTGGCTCACCAAATTTCGTTCTTCTAGGTTAAACCGTTCCTTTGCAGTAACCGTTTTCATGTTTAGGTTTCACTCTGTTTACTCCTATATGGATACATGTATTTGGAACTCTAAATCAAACACGGTTTGTGCTAGCTCTTTGAAACTTGGCACAATAATGTAGTTATAAGTTCTATCGGTATGGTTTTTGTCCTATTGAAGTAGCCCCA
The DNA here is from genome assembly GCF_045843805.1 of Urocitellus parryii. NCBI lineage: Eukaryota > Metazoa > Chordata > Mammalia > Rodentia > Sciuridae > Urocitellus > Urocitellus parryii. The sequence continues at coordinate 8,304 of NW_027553662.1, forward strand.
AGCAGAGACTGACGAGAATCACTTTCATTGAAAGGGGTTGCCAAGCTTCCAAAAAACTACGAGTTTCCTGAAATCTCAGCAAACATTTTTTCAACCAATCTTGATGATACTGGCAGGTAATGATCAGTACACCAGTCCCACCTGGCTCACCAAATTTCGTTCTTCTAGGTTAAACCGTTCCTTTGCAGAAACCGTTTTCATGTTTAGTTTTCACTCTGTTTTCTCGTATATGGATACATGTAGTTGGAACTCTAAATCAAACACGGTTTGTGCTAGCTCTTTGAAACTTGGCAAAATAATGTAGTTCCAAGTTATATCGCTATGGTTTGTGTCCTATTGAAGTAGCCCCAAGCAGAGACTGACGAGAATCACTTTCATTGAAAAGGGTTGCCAAGCTTCCAAAAAACTACGAGTTTCCGGAAATCTCAGCAAACATTTTTTCACCCAATCTTGATGATACTGGCAGGTAATGATCAGTACTCCAGTCCCACTTGGCTGACCAAATTTCGTTCTTCTAGGTTAAACCGTTCCTTTGCAGTAACCGTTTTCATGTTTAGGTATCACTCTGTTTTCTCGTATATGGATACATGTAGTTGGAACTCTAAATCAAACACGGTTTGTGCTAGCTCTTTGAAACTTGGCACAATAATGTAGTTCTAAGTTCTATCACTATGGTTTGTGTCCTATTGAAGTAGCCCCAAGCAGAGACTGACGAGAATCACTTTCATTGAAAGGGGTTGCCAAGCTTCCAAAAAACTACGAGTTTCCTGAAATCTCAGCAAACATTTTTTCACCCAATCTTGATGATACTGGCAGGTAATGATCAGTACACCAGTACCACTTGGCTCACCAAATTTCGTTCTTCTAGGTTAAACCGTTCCTATGCGGTAACCGTTTTCATGTTTAGGTTTCACTCTGTTTTCTCCTACATGGATACATGTAGTTGGAACTCTAAATCAAACACGGTTTGTGCTAGCTCTTTGAAACTTGGCACAATAATGTAGTTCCAAGTTCTATAGCTATAGTTTGTGTCCTATGGAAGTAGCCCAAAGCAGAGACAGACGAGAATCACATTCATTGAAACTGGTTGCCAAGCTTCCAAAAACTACGAGTTTCCTGAAATCTCAGCAAACATTTTTTTCACCCAATCTTGATGATACTGGCAGGTAATGATCAGTACACCAGTACCACTTGACTCACCAAATTTCGTTCTTCTAGTTTAAACCGTTCCTTTGCAGTAACCGTTTTCATGTGTAGGTTTCACTCTGTTTTCTCCTATATGGATAAATGTAGTTGGAACTCTAAATCAAACACGGTTTGTGCTAGCTCTTTGAAACTTGGCACAATAATGTAGTTCTAAGTTCTATCACTATGGTTTGTGTCCTATTGAAGTAGCCCCAAGCAGAGACTGACGAGAATCACTTTCATTGAAAGGGGTTGCCAAGCTTCCAAAAAACTACGAGTTTCCGGAAATCTCAGCAAACATTTTTTCACCCAATCTTGATGATACTGGCAGGTAATGATCAGTACACCAGTACCACTTGGCTCACCAAATTTCGTTCTTCTAGGTTAAACCGTTCCTATGCAGTAACCGTTTTCATGTTTAGGTTTCACTCTGTTTTCTCCTACATGGATACATGTAGTTGGAACTCTAAATCAAACACGGTTTGTGCTAGCTCTTTGAAACTTGGCACAATAATGTAGTTCCAAGTTCTATCGCTATGATTTGTGTCCTATGCAAGTAGACCCAAGCAGAGACTGACGAGAATCACTTTCATTGAAAGGGGTTGCCAAGCTTCCAAAAAACTACGAGTTTCCGGAAATCTCAGCAAACTTTTTTTCACCCAATCATGATGATACTGGCAGGTAACGATCAGTACACCAGTCCCACTTGGCTCACCAAATTTTGTTCTTCTAGGTTAAACCGTTCCTTTGCAGTAACCGTTTTAATCTGAAGGTTTCACTCTGTTTTCTCCTATATGGATAAATGTAGTTGGAACTCTAAATCAAACACGGTTTGTGCTAGCTCTTTGAAACTTGGCACAATAATGTAGTTCCAAGTTCTATCCCTATGGTTTGTGTCCTATTGAATTAGCCCCACGCAGAGACTGACAAGAATCACTTTCATTCAAAGGGGTTGCCAAGTCGAAAAAACTACGAGTTTCCTGAAATCTCAGCAAACATTTTTTCACCCAATCTTGATGATACTTACAGGTAATATTCACTACACCAATCACACTTGGCTCACCAAATTTCGTTCTTCTAGGTTAAACCGTTCCTTTGCAGTAACCGTTTTCATGTGTAGGTTTCACTCTGTTTTCTCCTATATGGATACATGTAGTTGGAACTCTAAATCAAACACGGTTTGTGCTAGCTCTTTGAAACTTGGCACAATAATGTAGTTCCAAGTTCTATCGCTATGGTTTGTGTAATATGGAAGTAGCCCCAAGCAGAGACTGACGAAAATCACATTCATTGAAAGGGGTTGCCAAGCTTCCAAAAAACTACGAGTTTCCGGAAATCTCAGCAAACATTTTTTCACCCAATCTTGATGATACTTGCAGGTAATATTCACTACACCAATCACACTTGGCTCACCAAATTTCGTTCTTCTAGGTTAAACCGTTCCTTTGCAGTAACCGTTTTCATGTTTAGGTTTCACTCTGTTTTCTAGTATATGGATACATGTAGTTGGAACTCAAAATCAAACACGGTTTGTGCTAGCTCTTTGAAACTTGGCACAATAATGTAGTTCCAATTCTATAGCTCTGGTTTGTGTCCCATGGAAGTAGCCCAAAGCAGACACTGACGAGAATCACATTCATTGGAACTGGTTTCCAAGCTTCCAAAAACTACGAGTTTCCTGAAATCTCAGCAAACATTTTTTCACCCATTCTTGATGATAGTGGCAGGTAATGATCAGTACACCAGTACCACTTGGCTCACCAAATTTCGTTCTTCTAGGTTAAACCATTCCTTTGCAGTAACCGTTTTCATGTTTAGGTTTCACTCTGTTTTCTCCTATATGGATACATGTAGTTGGAACTCTAAATCAAACACGGTTTGTGCTAGCTCATTGAAACTTGGCACAATAATGTAGTTCCAAGTTCTATAGCTATGGTTTGTGTCGTATCGAAGTGGCCCAAAGCAGAGACAGACAAGAATCACATTCATTGAAAGGGGTTGCCAATCTTCCAAAAAACTACGAGTTTCCGGAAATCTCAGCAAACTTTTTTTCACCCAATCATGATGATACTGGCAGGTAACGATCAGTACACCAGTCCCACTTGGCTCACCAAATTTCGTTTTTCTAGGTTAAACCGTTCCTTTGCAGTAACCGTTTTCATCTGTAGGTTTCACTCTGTTTTCTCCTATACGGATAAATGTAATTGGAACTCTAAATCAAACACGGTTTGTGCAAGCTCTTTGAAACTTGGCACAATAATGTAGTTCCAAGTTCTATCGCTATGGTTTGTGTCCTATGCAAGTATACCCAAGCAGAGACTGACGAGAATCACTTTCATTGAAAGGGGTTGCCAAGCTTCCAAAAAACTACGAGTTTCCGGAAATCTCAGCAAACATTTTTTCACCCAATCTTGATGATACTGGCAGGTAATGATCAGTACACCAGTACCACTTGGCTCACCAAATTTCGTTCTTCTAGCTTAAACCGTTCCTTTGCAGTAACCGTTTTCATGTTTAGTTTTCACTCTGTTTTCTCGTACATGGATACATGTAGTTGGAACTCTAAATCAAACACGGTTTGTGCTAGCTCTTTGAAACTTGGCACAATAATGTAGTTCCAAGTTCTATCGCTATGTTTTGTGTCCTATGCAAGTAGACCCAAGCAGAGACTGACGAGAATCACTTTCATTGAAAGGGGTTGCCAAGCTTCCAAAAAACTATGAGTTTCCGGAAATCTCAGCAAACATTTTTTCACCCAATCTTGATGATACTGGCAGGTAATGATCAGTACACCAGTACCACTTGGCTCACCAAATTTCGTTCTTCTAGGTTAAACCGTTCCTTTGCAGTAACCGTTTTCATGTGTAGGTTTCACTCTGTTTTCTCCTATATGGATACATATAGTTGGAAATCTAAATCAAACACGGTTTGTGCTAGCTCTTTGAAACTTGGCACAATAATGTAGTTCCAAGTTCTATCCCTATGGTTTGTGTCCTATTGAAGTAGGCCAAGCAGAGACTGACGAGAATCACATTCATTGAAAGGGGTTGCCAAGCTTCCAAAAAACTACGAGTTTCCTGAAATCTCAGCAAATATTTTTTCACCCAATCTTGATGATACTGGCAGGTAATGATCACTACACCAGTCCCACTTGGCTCACCAAATTTCGTTCTTCAAGGTTAAACCGTTCCTTTGCAGTAACCGTTTTCATGTTTAGGTTTCACTCTGTTTTCTCCTATATGGATACATGTAGTTGGAACTCTAAATCAAACACGGTTTGTGCTAGCTCTTTGAAACTTGGCACAATAATGTAGTTATAAGTTCTATCGGTATGGTTTTTGTCCTATTGAAGTAGCCCCAAGCAGAGACTGACGAGAATCACTTTCATTGAAAGGGGTTGCCAAGCTTCCAAAAAACTACGAGTTTCCTGAAATCTCAGCAAACATTTTTTCACCCAATCTTGATGATACTGGCAGGTAATGATCAGTACACCATCCCACCTGGCTCACCAAATTTCGTTCTTCTAGGTTAAACCGTTCCTTTGCAGAAACCGTTTTCATGTTTAGTTTTCACTCTGTTTTCTCGTATATGGATACATGTAGTTGGAACTCTAAATCAAACACGGTTTGTGCTAGCTCTTTGAAACTTGGCAAAATAATGTAGTTCCAAGTTATATCGCTATGGTTTGTGTCCTATTGAAGTAGCCCCAAGCAGAGACTGACGAGAATCACTTTCATTGAAAAGGGTTGCCAAGCTTCCAAAAAACTACGAGTTTCCGGAAATCTCAGCAAACATTTTTTCACCCAATCTTGATGATACTGGCAGGTAATGATCAGTACTCCAGTCCCACTTGGCTGACCAAATTTCGTTCTTCTAGGTTAAACCGTTCCTTTGCAGTAACCGTTTTCATGTTTAGGTATCACTCTGTTTTCTCGTATATGGATACATGTAGTTGGAACTCTAAATCAAACACGGTTTGTGCTAGCTCTTTGAAACTTGGCACAATAATGTAGTTCTAAGTTCTATCGCTATGGTTTCTGTCCTATTGAAGTAGCCCCAAGCAGAGACTGACGAGAATCACTTTCATTGAAAGGGGTTGCCAAGCTTCCAAAAAACTACGAGTTTCCTGAAATCTCAGCAAACATTTTTTCACCCAATCTTGATGATACTGGCAGGTAATGATCAGTACACCAGTACCACTTGGCTCACCAAATTTCGTTCTTCTAGGTTAAACCTTTCCTTTGCAGTAACCGTTTTCATGTTTAGGTTTCACTCTGTTTTCTCCTATATGGATACATGTAGTTGGAACTCTAAATCAAACACGGTTTGTGCTAGCTCTTTGAAACTTGGCACAATAATGTAGTTCCAAGTTCTATAGCTATAGTTTGTGTCCTATGGAAGTAGCCCAAAGCAGAGACTGACGAGAATCACATTCATTGAAACTGGTTGCCAAGCTTCCAAAAACTACGAGTTTCCTGAAATCTCAGCAAACATTTTTTCACCCAATCTTGATGATACTGGCAGGAAATGATCAGTACACCAGTACCACTTGGCTCACCAAATTTCGTTCTTCTAGTTTAAACCGTTCCTTTGCAGTAACCGTTTTCATGTGTAGGTTTCATTCTGTTTTCTCCTATATGGATACATGTAGTTGGAACTCTAAATCAAACACGGTTTTTGCTAGCTCTTTGAAACTTGGCACAATAATGTAGTTCCAAGTTCTATAGCTATGGTTTGTGTCCTATGGAAGTAGCCCAAAGCAGAGACTGACGAGAATCACATTCATTGAAAGGGGTTGCCAAGCTTCCAAAAAACTACGAGTTTCCGGAAATCTCAGCAAACTTTTTTTCACCCAATCATGATGATACTGGCAGGAAATGATCAGTACACCAGTACCACTTGGCTCACCAAATTTCGTTCTTCTAGTTTAAACCGTTCCTTTGCAGTAACCGTTTTCATGTGTAGGTTTCATTCTGTTTTCTCCTATATGGATACATGTAGTTGGAACTCTAAATCAAACACGGTTTTTGCTAGCTCTTTGAAACTTGGCACAATAATGTAGTTCCAAGTTCTATCGCTATGATTGGTGTCCTATGCAAGTAGACCCAAGCAGAGACTGAGGAGAATCACTTTCATTGAAAGGGGTTGCCAAGCTTCCAAAAAACTACGAGTTTCCGGAAATCTCAGCAAACTTTTTTTCACCCAATCAAGATGATACTGGCAGGTAACGATCAGTACACCAGTCCCACTTGGCTCACCAAATTTCGTTCTTCTAGGTTAAACCGTTCCTTTGCAGTAACCGTTTTCATCTGAAGGTTTCACTCTGTTTTCTCCTATATGGATAAATGTAGTTGGAACTCTAAATCAAACACGGTTTGTGCTAGCTCTTTGAAACTTGGCACAATAATGTAGTTCCAAGTTCTATCGCTATGGTTTGTGTCCTATGCAAGTAGACCCAAGCAGAGACTGACGAGAATCACTTTCATTGAAAGGGGTTGCCAAGCTTCCAAAAAACTACGAGTTTCCGGAAATCTCAGCAAACATTTTTTCACCCAATCTTGATGATACTGGCAGGTAATGATCAGTACACCAGTACCACTTGGCTCACCAAATTTCGTTCTTCTAGGTTAAACCTTTCCTTTGCAGTAACCGTTTTCATGTGTAGGTTTCACTCTGTTTTCTCCTATATGGATACATGTAGTTGGAACTCTAAATCAAACACGGTTTGTGCTAGCTCTTTGAAACTTGGCACAATAATGTAGTTCCAAGTTCTATCGCTATGGTTTGTGTCCTATTGAAGTAGCCCCAAGCAGAGACTGACCAGAATCACTTTCATTGAAAGGGGTTGCCAAGCTTCGAAAAAAACTACGAGTTTCCGGAAATCTCAGCAAACATTTTTTCACCCAATCTTGATGATACTGGCAGGTAATGATCAGTACACCAGTACCACTTGGCTCACCAAATTTCGTTCTTCTAGGTTAAACCTTTCCTTTGCAGTAACCGTTTTCATGTGTAGGTTTCACTCTGTTTTCTCCTATATGGATACATGTAGTTGGAACTCTAAATCAAACACGGTTTGTGCTAGCTCTTTGAAACTTGGCACAATAATGTAGTTCCAAGTTCTATCGCTATGGTTTGTGTCGTATTGAAGTAGCCCCAAGCAGAGACTGACGAGAATCACTTTCATTGAAAGGGGTTGCCAAGCTTCCAAAAAACTACGAGTTTCCGGAAATCTCAGCAAACATTTTTTCACCCAATCTTGATGACACTAGCAGGTATTGATCAGAACACCAGTCCCACTTGGCTCACCAAATTTCGTTCTTTTAGGTTAAACCGTTCCTTTGCAGTAACCGTTTTCATGTTTAGGTTTCACTCTGTTTTCTAGTATATGGATACATGTAGTTGGAACTCAAAATCAAACACGGTTTGTGCTAGCTCTTTGAAACTTGGCACAATATTGTAGTTCCAAGTTCTATAGCTATGGTTTGTGTCCTATTGAAGTAGGCCAAGCAGAGACTGTCGAGAATCACATTCATTGAAAGGGTTGCCAAGCTTCCAAAAAACTACGAGTTTCCTGAAATCTCAGCAAATATTTTTTCACCCAATCTTGATGATACTGGCAGGTAATGATCAGTACACCAGTCCCACTTGGCTCACCAAATTTCGTTCTTCAAGGTTAAACCGTTCCTTTGCAGTAACCGTTTTCAGGTTTAGGTTTCACTCTGTTTTCTCCTATATGGATACATGTAGTTGGAACTCTAAATCAAACACAGTTTGTGCTAGCTCTTTGAAAATTGGCACAATAATGTAGTTCCAAGTTCTATCACTATGGTTTGTGTCCTATTGAAGTAGCCCCAAGCAGAGACTGAAGAGAATCACTTTCATTGAAAGGGGTTGCCAAGCTTCCAAAAAACTACGAGTTTCCGGAAATCTCAGCAAACATTTTTTCACCCAATCTTGATGATACTGGCAGGTAATGATCAGTACTCCAGTCCCACTTGGCTGACCAAATTTCGTTCTTCTAGGTTAAACCGTCCTTTGCAGTAACCGTTTTCATGTTTAGGTATCACTCTGTTTTCTCGTACATGGATACATGTAGTTGGAACTCTAAATCAAACACGGTTTGTGCTAGCTCTCTGAAACTTGGCACAATAATGTAGTTCCAAGTTCTATCGCTATGGTTTGTGTCCTATTGAAGTAGCCCCAAGCAGAGACTGACGAGAATCACTTTCATTGAAAGGGGTTGCCAGCATCCAAAAACTACGAGTTTCCTGAAATCTCGGCAAACATTTTTTCACCCATCTTGATGATACTGGCAGGTAATGATCAGTACACCAGTACCACTTGGCTCACCAAATTTCATTCTTCTCGGTTAAACCGTTCCTATGCAGTAACCGTTTTCATGTTTAGGTTTCACTCTGTTTTCTCCTATATGGATACATGTAGTTGGAACTTTAAATCAAACACGGTTTGTGCTAGCTCTTTGAAACTTGGCACAATAATGTAGTTCCAAGTTCTATCGCTATGGTTTGTGTCCTATTGAAGTAGCCCCAATCAGAGACTGACGAGAATCACTTTCATTGAAAGGGGTTGCCAAGCTTCCAAAAAACTACGAGTTTCCGGAAATCTCAGCAAACATTTTTTCAACCAATCTTGATGATACTGGCAGGTAATGATCAGTACACCAGTACCACTTGGCTCACCAAATTTCGTTCTTCTAGTTAAACCTTTCCTTTGCAGTAACCGTTTTCATGTTTAGGTTTCACTCTGTTTTCTCCTATATGGATACATGTAGTTGGAACTCTAAATCAAACACGGTTTGTGCTAGCTCTTTGAAACTTGGCACAATAATGTAGTTCCAAGTTCTATAGCTATAGTTTGTGTCCTATGGAAGTAGCCCAAAGCAGAGACTGACGAGAATCACATTCATTGAAACTGGTTGCCAAGCTTCCAAAAACTACGAGTTTCCTGAAATCTCAGCAAACATTTTTTCACCAATCTTGATGATACTGGCAGGTAATGATCAGTACACCAGTACCACTTGGCTCTCCAAATTTCATTCTTCTAGTTTAAACCTTTCCTTTGCAGTAACCGTTTTCATGTGTAGGTTTCACTCTGTTTTCTGATATCTGGATACATGTAGTTGGAACTCTAAATCAAACACGGTTTGTTCTAGATCTTTGAAACTTGGCACAATAATGTAGTTTCCAAGTTCTATAGCTATGGTTTGTGTCCTATGGAAGTAGCCCAAAGCAGAGACTGACAAGAATCACATTCATTGAAAGGGGTTGCCAAGCTTCCAAAAAACACGAGTTTCCGGAAATCTCAGCAAACTTTTTTTTACCCAATCATGATGATACTGACAGGTAACGATCAGTACACCAGTCCCACCTGGCTCACCAAATTTCGTTCTTCTACGTTAAACCGTTCCTTTGCAGTAACCGTTTTCATCTGTAGGTTTCACTCTGTTTTCTCCTATATGGATAAGTGTAGTTGGAACTCTAAATCAACACGGTTTGTGCTAGCTCTTTGAAACTTGGCACAATAATGTAGTTCCAAGTTCTATCCCTATGGTTTGTGTCCTATGCAAGTACACCCAGGCAGAGACTGACGAGAATCACTTTCATTGAAAGGGGTTGCCAAGCTTCCAAAAAACTACGAGTTTCCGGAAATCTCAGCAAACATTTTTTCACCCAATCTTGATGATACTGGCAGGTAATGATCAGTACACCAGTCCCACTTGGCTCACCAAATTTCGTTCTTCTAGGTTAAACCTTTCCTTTGCAGTAACCGTTTTTATGTGTAGGTTTCACTCTGTTTTCTCCTATATGGATACATGTAGTTGGAACTCTAAATCAAACACGGTTTGTGCTAGCTCTTTGAAACTTGGCACAATAATGTAGTTCCAAGTTCTATCGCTATGGTTTCTGTCCTATTGAAGTAGCCCCAAGCAGAGACTGACGAGAATCACATTCATTGAAAGGGGTTGCCAAGCTTCCAAAAAACTACGAGTTTCCGGAAATCTCAGCAAACATTTTTTCACCCAATCTTGATGATACTAGCAGGTATTGATCAGAACACCAGTCCCACTTGGCTCACCAAATTTCGTTCTTCTAGGTTAAACCGTTCCTTTGCAGTAACCGTTTTCATGTTTAGGTTCCACTCTGTTTTCTAGTATATGGATACATGTAGTTGGAACTCTAATCAAACACGGTTTGTGCTAGCTCTTTGAAACTTGGCACAATAATGTAGTTCCAATTTCTATAGCTATGGTTTGTGTCCTATAGAAGTAGCCAAAGCAGAGACTGACGAGAATCACATTCATTGAAACTGGTTGCCAAGCTTCCAAAAACTACGAGTTTCCTGAAATCTCAGGAAAACATTTTTCACCCAATTTGATGATACTGCCAGGTAATCATCAGTACACCAGTCCACTTGGCTCACCAAATTTCGTTCTTCTAGGTTAAACCGTTCCTTTGCAGTAACCGTTTTCATGTTTAGGTTTCACTCTGTTTTCTCCTATATGGATACATATAGTTGGAAATCTAAATCAAACACGGTTTGTGCTAGCTCTTTGAAACTTGGCACAATAATGTAGTTCCAAGTTCTATCCCTATGGTTTGAGTCCTAATGAAGTAGGCCAAGCAGAGACTGACGAGAATCACATTCATTGAAAGGGGTTGCCAAGCTTCCAAAAAAACTACGAGTTTCCTGAAATCTCAGCAAATATTTTTTCACCCAATCTTGATGATACTGGCAGGTAATGATCACTACTCCAGTACCACTTGGCTCACCAAATTTCGTTCTTCAAGGTTAAACCGTTCCTTTGCAGTAACCGTTTTCATGTTTAGGTTTCACTCTGTTTTCTCCTATATGGATACATGTAGTTGGAACTCTAAATCAAACACGGTTTGTGCTAGCTCTTTGAAACTTGGCACAATAATGTAGTTCCAAGTTCTATCGCTATGGTTTTTGTCCTATTGAAGTAGCCCCAAGCAGAGACTGACGAGAATCACATTCATTGAAAGGGGTTGCCAAGCTTCCAAAAACTACGAGTTTCCGGAAATCTCAGCAAACATTTTTTCACCCAATCTTGATGATACTTGCAGGTAATGATCAGTACTCCATTCCCACTTGGCTGACCAAATTTCGTTCTTCTAGGTTAAACCGTTCCTTTGCAGTAACCGTTTTCATGTTTAGGTTTCACTCTGTTTTCTCGTATATGGATACATGTAGTTGGAACTCTAAATCAAACACGGTTTTGTGCTACCTCTTTGAAACTTGGCACAATAATGTAGTTCCAAGTTCTATCGCTATGGTTTGTGTCCTATTGAAGTAGCCCCAAGCAGAGACTGACGAGAATCACTTTAATTGAAAGGGGTTGCCAAGCTTCCAAAAAACTACGAGTTTCCGGAAATCTCAGCAAACATTTTTTCACCCAATCTTGATGATACTGGCAGGTAATGATCAGTACAACAGTACCACTTGGCTCACCAAATTTCGTTCTTCTAGGTTCAACCTTTCCTTTGCAGTAACCGTTTTCATGTTTAGGTTTCACTCTGTTTTCTCCTGTATGGATACATGTAGTTGGAACTCAAAATCAACACGGTTTCTGCTAGCTCTTTGAAACTTGGCACAATAATGTAGTTCCAAGTTCTATCGCTATGGTTTGTGTCCTATTGAATTAGCCCCACGCAGAGACTGACGAGAATCACTTTTCATTGAAAGGGTTGCCAATCGAAAAAATACGAGTTTCCGGAAATCTCAGCAAACATTTTTTCACCCAATCTTGATGATACTTGCAGGTATATTCACGACACCAACACACTTGGCTCACCAAATTTCGTTCTTCTAGGTTAACCGTTCCTTTGCAGTAACCGTTTCATGTTTAGGTTACACTCTGCTTTCTAGTATATGGATACATGTAGTTGGAACTCTAAAATCAAACACGGTTTGGTGCTAGCTCTTTGAAACTTGGCACAATAAAGTAGTTCCAACTTCTATAGCTATGGTTTGTGTCCTATGGAAGTAGCCCCAAGCAGAGAATGACGAGAATCACATTCATTGAAAGGGGTTGCCAAGCTTCCAAAAAACTACGAGTTTCCGGAAAATCTCAGCAAACATTTTTCACCCAATCTTGATGTTACTTGCAGGTAATGATCAGTACTCCAGTCCCACTTGGCTCACCAAATTTCGTTCTTCTAGGTTAAACCGTTCCTTTGCATTAACCGTTTTCATGTGTAGTTTTCACTCTGTTTTCTCCATATGGATACAAGTTGTTGGAACTCAAAATCAACACGGTTTCTGCTAGTCTTTGAAACTTGGCACAATAATGTAGTTCCAAGTTCTATCGCTATGGTTTTGTGTCCTATTGAAGTAGCCCCAAGCAGAGACTGACGAGAATCACTTTCATGAAAAGGGTTGCCAAGCTTCCAAAAAACTACGAATTCCGGAAACCTCAGCAAACATTTTTTCACCCAATCTTGATGATACTGGCAGGTAATGATCAGTACAACAGTACCACTTGGCTCACCAAATTTCATTCTTCTAGGTTAAACCTTTCCTTTGCAGTAACGTTTTCATGTGTATGTTTCACTCTGTTTTCTCCTATATGGATACATGTAGTTGGAATTCAAAATCAACACGGTTTCTGCTAGCTCTTTGAAACTTGGGACAATAATGTAGTTCCAAGTTCTATCGCTATGGTTTGTGTCCTATTGAATTAGCCCCACGCAGAGACTGACGAGAATCACTTTCATTGAAAGGGGTTGCCAAGTCGAAAAACTACGAGTTTCCTGAAATCTCAGCAAACATTTTTTTCACCCAATCTTGATGATACTTGCAGGTAATGATCAGTACTCCAGTCCCACTTGGCTGCCCAAATTTCGTTCTTCTAGGTTAAACCGTTCCTTTGCAGTAACCGTTTTCATGTGTAGGTTTCACTCTGTTTATCTCCTATATGGATACAAGTTGTTGGAACTCAAAATCAACACGGTTTCTGCTAGCTCTTTGAAACTTTGCACAATAATGTAGTCCCAAGTTCTATCGCTATGGTTTGTGTCCTATTGAAGTAGCCCCAAGCAGAGACTGACGAGAATCACTTTCATTGAAAGGGGTTGCCAAGCTTCCAAAACACTACGAGTTTCCGGAAATCTCAGCAAACATCTTTTCACCCAATCTTGATGATACTGGCAGGTAATGATCAGTACAACAGTTCCACTTGGCTCACCAAATTTCGTTCTTCTAGGTTAAACCTTTAATTTGCAGTAACCGTTTTCATGTGTAGGTTTCACTCTGTTTTCTCCTATATGGATACATGTAGTTGGAACTCAAAAGCAACACGGTTTCTGCTAGCTCTTTGAAACTTGGCACAATAATGTAGTTCCAAGTTCTATCGCTATGGTTTGTGTCCTATTGAATTAGCCCCACGCAGAGGCTGACGAGAATCACTTTCATTGAAAGGGGTTGCCAAGTCGAAAAAAATACGAGTTTCCGGAAATCTCAGCAAACATTTTTTTCACCCAATCTTGATGATACTTGCAGGTAATATTCACTACACCAATCACCACTTGGTTCACCAAATTTCGTTCTTCTAGGTTAAACCGTTCCTTTGCAGTAACCGTTTTCATGTTTAGGTTTCACTCTGCTTTCTAGTATATGGATACATGTAGTTGGAACTCAAATTCAAACACGGTTTGTGCTAGCTCTTTGAAACTTGGCACAATAATGTAGTTCCAAGTTCTATAGCTATGGTTTGTGTCTTATGGAAGTAGCCCAAAGCAGAGACTGACGAGAATCACATTCATTGAAACTGGTTGCCAAGCTTCCAAATACTACGAGTTTCCTGAAATATCAGCAAACATTTTTTCACCCAATCTTGATGATACTGGCAGGGAATGATCAGTACACCGATCACACTTGGCTCACCAAATTTCGTTCTTCTAGGTTAAACCGTTCCTTTGCAGTAACCGTTTTCATGTTTAGGTTTCACTCTGTTTTCTCCTATATGGATACATGTAGTTGGAACTCTAAATCAAACACGGTTTGTGCTAGCTCTTTGAAACTTGGCACAATAATGTAGTTCCAAGTTCTATCGCTATCGTTTGTGTCCTATTGAATTAGCCCCACACAGAGACTGACAAGAATCACATTCATTGAATGGGGTAGCCAAGCTTCCAAAAAACTACGAGTTTCCTGAAATCTCAGCAAACATTTTTTCACCCAATCTTGATGATACTGGCAGGTAATGATCAGTACACCAGTACCACTTGGCTCACCAATTTCGTTCTTCAAGGTTAAACCGTTCCTTTGCAGTAACCGTTTTCATGTTTAGGTTTCACTCTGTTTTCTCCTATATGGATACATGTAGTTCGAACTCTAAAACAAACACGGTTTGTGCTAGCTCTTTGAAACTTGGCACAATAATGTAGTTCCAAGTTCTATCGCTATGGTTTTTGTCCTATTGAAGTAGCCCCAAGCAGAGACTGTCGAGAATCACATTCATTGATAGGGGTTACCAAGCTTCCAAAAACTATGAGTTTCCGGAAATCTCAGCAAACATTTTTCACCCAATCTTGATGATACTTGCAGGTAAAGATCAGTACTCCAGTCCCACTTGGCAGACGAAATTTCGTTCTTCTAGGTTAAACCGTTCCTTTCCAGTAACCGTTTTCATGTTTAGGTTTCACTCTGTTTTCTCCTATATGGATACATGTAGTTGGAACTCTAAATCAAACACGGTTTGTGCTAGCTCTTTGAAACTGGCACAATAATGTAGTTCCAAGTTCTATCGCTTGGTTTGTGTCCTATGAAGTAGCCCCAAGCAGAGACTGACGAGAATCACTTTCATTGAAAGGGGTTGCCAAGCTTCCAAAAAACTACGAGTTTCCGGAAATCTCAGCAAACATTTTTTCACCCAATCTTGATGATACTGGTAGGTAATGATCAGTACACCAGTACCACTTGGCTCACCAAATTTCGTTCTTCTAGGTTAAACCTTTCCTTTGCAGTAAACGTTTTCATGTGTAGGTTTCACTCTGTTTTCTCCTGTATGGATACATGTAGTTGGAACTCAAAATCAACACGGTTTCTGCTAGCTCTTTGAAATTTGGCACATAATGTAGTTCCAAGTTCTATCGCTATGGTTTGTGTCCTATTGAATTAGCCCCACGCAGAGACTGACGAGAATCACATTCATTGAAAGGGGTTGCCAAGTCGAAAAAAATACGAGTTTCCTGAATCTCAGCAATCATTTTTTCACCCATCTTGATGATACTGGCAGGTAATGATCAGTACACCAGTACCACTTGGCTCACCAAATTTCGTTCTTCTAGGTTAAACCGTTCCTTTGCAGTAACCGTTTTCATGTTTAGGTTTCACTCTGTTTTCTCCTATATGGATACATGTAGTTGGAACTCTAAATCAAACACGGTTTGTGCTAGCTCTTTGAAACTTGGCACAATATTGTAGTTCCAAGTTCTGTCGCATATCGTTTTTGTCCTATTGAAGTAAGCCCCAAGCAGAGACTGACGAGAATCACATTCATTGAAAAGGGGTTGCCAAGCTTCCAAAACTACGAGTTTCCGGAAAATCTCAGCAAACATTTTTCACCCAATCTTGATGATACTGGCAGGTAATGATCAGTACAACAGTACCACTTGGCTCACCAAAATTTTGTTCTTCTAGGTTAAAACTTTCCTTTGCAGTAACCGTTTTCATGTGTAGGTTTCACTCTGTTTTCTCCTATATGGATACATGTAGTTGGAACTCAAAATCAACACGGTTTCTGCTAGCTCTTTAAAACTTGGCACAATAATGTAGTTCCAAGTTCTATCGCTATGGTTTGTGTCCTATTGAAGTCGCCCCAAGCAGAGACTGAAGAGAATCACTTTCATTGAAAGGGGTTGCCAAGCTTCCAAAAAACTACGAGTTTCCTGATATCTCAGCAAACATTTTTCACCCAATCTTGTAGATACTGGCACGGAATGATCAGTACACCAGTCACACTTGGCTCACCATATTTCGTTCTTCTAGGTTAAACCGTTCCTTTGCAGTAACCGCTTTCATGTTTAGGTTTCACTCTGTTTTCTCCTATATGGATACATGTAGTTAGAACAATAAATCAAACTCGGTTTGTGCTAGCTCTTTGAAACTTGGCACAATAATGTAGTTCCAAGTTCTATCGCTATGGTTTGTGTCCTATTGAATTAGCCAAACGCAGAGACTGACAAGAATCACATTCATTGAAAGGGGTAGCCAAGCTTCCAAAAAACTACGAGTTCCTGAAATCTCAGCAAACATTTTTCACCCAATCTTGATGATACTGGCAGGTAATGATCAGTACACCAGTACCACTTGGCTCACCAAATTTCGTTCTTCAAGGTTAAACCGTTCCTTTGCAGTAACCGTTTTCATGTTTAGGTTTCACTCTGTTTTCTCCTACATGGATACATGTAGTTGGAACTCTAAATCAACACGGATTGTGCTAGCTCTTTGAAACTTGGCACAATAATGTAGTTCCAAGTTCTATCGCTATGGTTTGTGTCCTATTGAAGTAGGCCAAGCAGAGACTGACGAGAATCACATTCATTGAAAGGGGTTGCCAAGCTTCCAAAAAACTACGAGTTTCCGGAAATCTCAGCAAACATTTTTTCACCCAATCTTGATGATACTGGCAGGTAATGATCAGTACAACAGTACCACTTGGCTCACCAAATTTCGTTCTTCTAGGTTAAAACTTTCCTTTGCAGTAACCGTTTTCATGTGTAGGTTTCACTCTGTTTCTCCTATATGGATACAAGTAGTTGGAACTCAAAATAAACACGGTTTCTGCTAGCTCTTTGAAACTTGTCACAATAATGTAGTTCCAAGTTCTATCGCTATGGTTTGTGTCCTATTGAATTAGCCCGACGCAGAGACTGACGAGAATCACTTTCATTGAAAGGGGTTGCCAAGTCGAAAAAAATACGAGTTTCCGGAAATCTCAGCAAACATTTTTTCACCCAATCTTGATGATACTTGCAGGTAATATTCACTACACCAATCACACTTGGCTCACCAAATTTCGTTTCTTCTAGGTTAAACCGTTCTTTGCAGTAACCGTTTTCATGTTTAGGTTTCACTCTGTTTTCTCCTATATGGATACATGTAGTTGGAACTCTAAATCAAACACGGTTTGTGCTAGCTCTTTGAAACTTGGCACATTAATGTAGTTCCAACTTCTATAGCTATGGTTTGTGTCCTATGGAAGTAGCCCAAAGCAGAGACTGACGAGAATCACATTTATTGAAACTGGTTGCCAAGTTTCCAAATACTAAGAGTTTCCTGAAATCTCAGCAAACATTTTTTCACCCAATCTTGATGATACTGGCAGGGAATGATCAGTACACCAGTACCACTTGGCTCAACAAATTTCGTTCTTCTAGGTTAAACCTTTCCTTTGCAGTAAACGTTTTCATGTGTAGGTTTCACTCTGTTTTCTCATATATGGATACATGTAGTTGGAACTCTAAATCAAACACGGTTTGTGCTAGCTCTTTGAAACTTGGCACAATAATGTAGTTCCAAGTTCTATCGCTATGGTTTGTGTAATATGGAAGTAGCCCCAAGCAGAGACTGACGAGAATCACATTCATTGAAAGGGGTTGCCAAGCTTCCAAAAAACTAAGAGTTTCCGGAAATCTCAGCAAACATTTTTTCAACCAATCTTGATGATACTTGCAGGTAATGATCAGTACACCAGTACCACTTGGCTCACCAAATTTCGTTCTTCTAGGTTAAACCTTTCCTTTGCAGTCACCGTTTTCATGTGTAGGTTTCACTCTGTTTTCTCCTATATGGATACATGTATTTGGAACTCTAAATCAAACATGGTTTGTGCTAGCTATTTGAAACTTGGCACAATAATGTAGTTCCAAGTTCTATCGATATGGTTTGTGTCCTATGGAACTAGCCCAACGCAGAGACTGACGAGAATCACATTCATTGAAAGGGGTTGCCAAGCTTCCAAAAAACTACGAGTTTCCTGAAATCTCAGCAAACATTTTTCACCCAATCTTGATGATAGTGGCAGGTAATGATCAGTACACCAGTACCACTTGGCTGACCAAATTTCGTTCTTCAAGGTTAAACCGTACCTTTGCAGTAACCGTTTTCATGTTTAGGTTTCACTCTGTTTTCTGATATATGCATACATGTAGTTGGAACTCTAAATCAAACACGGTTTGTGCTAGCTCTTTGAAACTTGGCACAATAATGTAGTTCCAAGTTCTATCGCTATGGTTTGTGTCCTATTGAATTAGCCAAACGCAGAGACTGACAAGAATCACATCCATTGAAAGGTGTAGCCAAGCTTCCAAAAAACTACGAGTTTCCTGAAATCTCAGCAAACATTTTTCACCCAATCTTGATGATACTTGCAGGTAATATTCACTACAGCAATCACACTTGGCATACCAAATTTCGTTCTTCTAGGTTAAACCGTTCCTTTGCAGTAACCGTTTTCAGGTTTAGGTTTCACTCTGTTTTCTCGTATATGGATACATGTAGTTGGAACTCAAAATCAAACACGGTTTGTGCTAGCTCTTTGAAACTTGGCACAATAATGTAGTTCCAAGTTCTATCGCTATGGTTTGTGTCCTATTGAAGTAGCCCCAAGCAGAGACTGAAGAGAATCACTTTCATTGAGAGGGGTTGCCAAGCTTCCAAAAAACTACGAGTTTCCTGAAATCTCAGCAAACATTTTTTCACCCAATCTTGATGATACTGGCACGGAATGATCAGTACACCAGTCCCACTTGGCTCACCAAATTTGGTTCTTCTAGGTTAAACCATTCCTTTGCAGTAACCGTTTTCATGTTTAGGTTTCACTCTGTTTTCTCCTATATGGATACATGTAGTTAGAACTCTAAATCAAACACGGTTTGTGCTAGCTCTTGGAAACTTGGCACAATAATGTAGTTCCAAGTTCTATCGCTATGGTTTGTGTCCTTTGGAAGTAGCCCCAAGCAGAGACTGACGAGAATCACATTCATTGAGAGGGGTTGACAAGCTTCCAAAAACTACGAGTTTCCAGAAATCTCAGCAAACATTTTTTCACCCAATCTTGATGATACTTGCAGGTAATGATCAGTACACCAGTACCACTTGGCTCACCAAATTTCGTTCTTCTAGGTTAAACCGTTCCTTTGCAGTAACCGTTTTCATGTTTAGGTTTCACTCTGTTTTCTCCTATATGAATACATGTATTTGGAACTCTAAATCAAACATGGTTTGTGCTAGCTCTATGAAACTTATCACAATAATTTATTTCCAAGTTCTATCGCTATGGTTTGTGTCCTATTGAATTAGCCAAACGCAGAGACTGACCAGAATCACATTCATTGAAAGGGGTAGCCAAGCTTCCAAAAAACTACGAGTTTCCTGAAATCTCCAGCAAACATTTTTTCACCCAATCTTGATGATACTGGCAGGTAATGATCAGTACTCCAGTCCCACTTGGCTGACCAAATTTCGTTCTTGTAGGTTAAACCGTTCCTTTGCAGTAACCGTTTTCATGTTTAGGTATCACTCTGTTTTCTCGTACATGGATACATGTAGTTGGAACTCTAAATCAAACACGGTTTGTGGCTAGCTCTCTGAAACTTGGCACAATAATGTAGTTCCAAGTTCTATCGCTATGGTTTGTGTCCTATTGAAGTAGCCCCAAGCAGAGACTGACGAGAATCACTTTCATTGAAAGGGGTTGCCAAGCATCCAAAAAACTTACGAGTTTCCTGAAATCTCAGCAAACATTTTTTCACCCAATCTTGATGATACTGGCAGGTAATGATCAGTACACCAGTACCACTTGGCTCACCAAATTTCATTCTTCTCGGTTAAACCGTTCCTATGCAGTAACCGTTTTTCATGTTTAGGTTTCACTCTGTTTTCTCCTATATGGATACATGTAGTTGGAACTTTAAATCAAACACGGTTTGTGCTAGCTCTTTGAAACTTGGCACAATAATGTAGTTCCAAGTTCTATCGCTATGGTTTGTGTCCTATTGAAGTAGCCCCAATCAGAGACTGACGAGAATCACTTTCATTGAAAGGGGTTGCCAAGCTTCCAAAAAACTACGAGTTTCCGGAAATCTCAGCAAACATTTTTTCAACCAATCTTGATGATACTGGCAGGTAATGATCAGTACACCAGTACCACTTGGCTCACCAAATTTCGTTCTTCTAGGTTAAACCTTTCCTTTGCAGTAACCGTTTTCATGTTTAGGTTTCACTCTGTTTTCTCCTATATGGATACATGTAGTTGGAACTCAAAATCAAACACGGTTTGTGCTAGCTCTTTGAAACTTGGCACAATAATGTAGTTCCAAGTTCTATAGCTATAGTTTGTGTCCTATGGAAGTAGCCCAAAGCAGAGACTGACGAGAATCACATTCATTGAAACTGGTTGCCAAGCTTCCAAAAACTACGAGTTTCCTGAAATCTCAGCAAACATTTTTTCACCCAATCTTGATGATACTGGCAGGTAATGATCAGTACACCAGTACCACTTGGCTCACCAAATTTCATTCTTCTAGTTTAAACCTTTCCTTTGCAGTAACCGTTTTCATGTGTAGGTTTCACTCTGTTTTCTGATATATGGATACATGTAGTTGGAACTCTAAATCAAACACGGTTTGTTCTAGCTCTTTGAAACTTGGCACAATAATGTAGTTCCAAGTTCTATAGCTATGGTTTGTGTCCTATGGAAGTAGCCCAAAGCAGAGACTGACAAGAATCACATTCATTGAAAGGGTTGCCAAGCTTCCAAAAAACTACGAGTTTCCGGAAATCTCAGCAAACTTTTTTTTACCCAATCATGATGATACTGACAGGTAACGATCAGTACACCAGTCCCACCTGGCTCACCAAATTTCGTTCTTCTAGGTTAAACCGTTCCTTTGCAGTAACCGTTTTCATCTGTAGGTTTCACTCTGTTTTCTCCTATATGGATAAGTGTAGTTGGAACTCTAAATCAAACACGGTTTGTGCTAGCTCTTTGAAACTTGGCACAATAATGTAGTTCCAAGTTCTATCCCTATGGTTTGTGTCCTATGCAAGTACACCCAGGCAGAGACTGACGAGAATCACTTTCATTGAAAGGGGTTGCCAAGCTTCCAAAAAACTACGAGTTTCCGGAAATCTCAGCAAACATTTTTTCACCCAATCTTGATGATACTAGCAGGTATTGATCAGAACACCAGTCCCACTTGGCTCACCAAATTTCGTTCTTCTAGGTTAAACCGTTCCTTTGCAGTAACCGTTTTCATGTTTAGGTTCCACTCTGTTTTCTAGTATATGGATACATGTAGTTGGAACTCTAAATCAAACACGGTTTGTGCTAGCTCTTTGAAACTTGGCACAATAATGTAGTTCCAAGTTCTATAGCTATGGTTTGTGTCCTATAGAAGTAGCCCAAAGCAGAGACTGACGAGAATCACATTCATTGAAACTGGTTGCCAAGCTTCCAAAAACTACAGTTTCCTGAAATCTCAGCAAACATTTTTTCACCCAATCTTGATGATACTGCCAGGTAATGATCAGTACACCAGTCCCACTTGGCTCACCAAATTTCGTTCTTCTAGGTTAAACCGTTCCTTTGCAGTTACCGTTTTCATGTTTAGGTTTCACTCTGTTTTCTCCTATATGGATACATATAGTTGGAAATCTAAATCAAACACGGTTTGTGCTAGCTCTTTGAAACTTGGCACAATAATGTAGTTCCAAGTTCTATCCCTATGGTTTGAGTCCTAATGAAGTAGGCCAAGCAGAGACTGACGAGAATCACATTCATGAAAGGGGTTGCCAAGCTTCCAAAAAACTACGAGTTTCCTGAAATCTCAGCAAATATTTTTTCACCCAATCTTGATGATACTGGCAGGTAATGATCAGTACACCAGTACCACTTGGCTCACCAAATTTCGTTCTTCAAGGTTAAACCGTTCCTTTGCAGTAACCGTTTTCATGTTTAGGTTTCACTCTGTTTTCTCCTATATGGATACATGTAGTTGGAACTCTAAATCAAACACGGTTGGTGCTAGCTCTTTGAAACTTGGCACAATAATGTAGTTCCAAGTTCTATCGCTATGGTTTTTGTCCTATTGAAGTAGCCCCAAGCAGAGACTGACGAGAATCACATTCAATGAAAGGGGTTGCCAAGCTTCCAAAAACTACGAGTTTCCGGAAATCTCAGCAAACATTTTTTCACCCAATCTTGATGATACTTGCAGGTAATGATCAGTACTCCATTCCCACTTGGCTGACCAAATTTCGTTCTTCTAGGTTAAACCGTTCCTTTGCAGTAACCGTTTTCATGTTTAGGTTTCACTCTGTTTTCTCGTATATGGATACATGTAGTTGGAACTCTAAATCAAACACGGTTTGTGCTAGCTCTTTGAAACTTGGCACAATAATGTAGTTCCAAGTTCTATCGCTATGGTTTGTGTCCTATTGAAGTAGCCCCAAGCAGAGACTGACGAGAATCAAATTCATTGAAAGGGGTTGCCAAGCTTCCAAAAAACTACGAGTTTCCGGAAATCTCAGCAAACATTTTTTCACCCAATCTTGATGATACTGGCAGGTAATGATCAGTACAACAGTACCACTTGGCTCACCAAATTTCGTTCTTCTAGGTTCAACCTTTCCTTTGCAGTAACCGTTTTCATGTTTAGGTTTCACTCTGTTTTCTCCTGTATGGATACATGTAGTTGGAACTCAAAATCAACACGGTTTCTGCTAGCTCTTTGAAACTTGGCACAATAATGTAGTTCCAAGTTCTATCGCTATGGTTTGTGTCCTATGAATTAGCCCCACGCAGAGACTGACGAGAATCACTTTCATTGAAAGGGGTTGCCAAGTCGAAAAAAATACGAGTTTCCGGAAATCTCAGCAAACATTTTTTCACCCAATCTTGATGATACTTGCAGGTAATATTCACTACACCAATCACACTTGGCTCACCAAATTTCGTTCTTCTAGGTTAAACCGTTCCTTTGCAGTAACCGTTTTCATGTTTAGGTTACACTCTGCTTTCTAGTATATGGATACATGTAGTTGGAACTCAAAATCAAACACGGTTTGTGCTAGCTCTTTGAAACTTGGCACAATAATGTAGTTCCAACTTCTATAGCTATGGTTTTGTCCTATGGAAGTAGCCCCAAGCAGAGACTGACGAGAATCAAATTCATTGAAAGGGGTTGCCAAGCTTCCAAAAAACTACGAGTTTCCGGAAATCTCAGCAAACATTTTTTCACCCAATCTTGATGTTACTTGCAGGTAATGATCAGTACTCCAGTCCCACTTGGCTCACCAAATTTCGTTCTTCTAGGTTAAACCGTTCCTTTGCATTACCCGTTTTCATGTGTAGGTTTCACTCTGTTTTCTCCTATATGGATACAAGTTGTTGGAACTCAAAATCAACACGGTTTCTGCTAGCTCTTTGAAACTTGGCACAATAATGTAGTTCCAAGTTCTATCGCTATGGTTTGTGTCCTATTGAAGTAGCCCCAAGCAGAGACTGACGAGAATCACTTTCATTGAAAGGGGTTGCCAAGCTTCCAAAAAACTACGAGTTTCCGGAAACCTCAGCAAACATTTTTTCACCCAATCTTGATGATACTGGCAGGTAATGATCAGTACAACAGTACCACTTGGCTCACCAAAATTTCATTCTTCTAGGTTAAACCTTTCCCTTTGCAATAACCGTTTTTCATGTGTAGGTTTCACTCTGTTTTCTCCTATATGGATACATGTAGTTGGAATTCAAAATCAACACGGTTTCTGCTAGCTCTTTGAAACTTGGGACAATAATGTAGTTCCAAGTTCTATCGCTATGGTTTGTGTCCTATTGAATTAGCCCCACGCAGAGACTGACGAGAATCACTTTCATTGAAAGGGTTGCCAAGTCGAAAAAACTACGAGTTTCCTGAAATCTCAGCAAACATTTTTTCACCCAATCTTGATGATACTTGCAGGTAATGATCAGTACTCCAGTCCCACTTGGCTGACCAAATTTCGTTCTTCTAGGTTAAACCGTTCCTTTGCAGTAACCGTTTTCATGTGTAGGTTTCACTCTGTTTTCTCCTATATGGATACATGTAGTTGGAACTCTAAATCAAACACGGTTTGTGCTAGCTCTTTGAAACTTGGCACAATAATGTAGTTCCAAGTTCTATCGCTATCGTTTGTGTCCTATTGAATTAGCCCCACACAGAGACTGACAAGAATCACATTCATTGAATGGGGTAGCCAAGCTTCCAAAAAACTACGAGTTTCCTGAAATCTCAGCAAACATTTTTTCACCCAATCTTGATGATACTGGCAGGTAATGATCAGTACACCAGTACCACTTGGCTCACCAAATTTCGTTCTTCAAGGTTAAACCGTTCCTTTGCAGTAACCGTTTTCATGTTTAGGTTTCACTCTGTTTTCTCCTATATGGATACATGTAGTTCGAACTCTAAATCAAACACGGTTTGTGCTAGCTCTTTGAAACTTGGCACAATAATGTAGTTCCAAGTTCTATCGCTATGGTTTTTGTCCTATTGAAGTAGCCCCAAGCAGAGACTGTCGAGAATCACATTCATTGATAGGGGTTGCCAAGCTTCCAAAACTATGAGTTTCCGGAAATCTCAGCAAACATTTTTTCACCCAATCTTGATGATACTTGCAGGTAAAGATCAGTACTCCAGTCCCACTTGGCAGACGAAATTTCGTTCTTCTAGGTTAAACCGTTCCTTTGCAGTAACCGTTTTCATGTTTAGGTTTCACTCTGTTTTCTCCTATATGGATACATGTAGTTGGAACTCTAAATCAAACACGGTTTGTGCTAGCTCTTTGAAACTTGGCACAATATTGTAGTTCCAAGTTCTGTCGCTATCGTTTTTGTCCTCTTGAAGTAGCCCCAAGCAGAGACTGACGAGAATCATATTCATTGAAAGGGGTTGCCAAGCTTCCAAAAACTACGAGTTTCCGGAAATCTCAGCAAACATTTTTTCACCCAATCTTGATGATACTGGCAGGTAATGATCAGTACACCAGTTCCACTTGGCTCACCAAATTTCGTTCTTCTAGGTTAAACCTTTCCTTTGCAGTAACCGTTTTCATGTGTAGGTTTCACTCTGTTTTCTCCTATATGGATACATGTAGTTGGAACTCAAAATCAACACGGTTTCTGCTAGCTCTTTAAAACTTGGCACAATAATGTAGTTCCAAGTTCTATCGCTATGGTTTGTGTCCTATTGAAGTCGCCCCAAGCAGAGACTGAAGAGAATCACTTTCATTGAAAGGGGTTGCCAAGCTTCCAAAAAACTACGAGTTTCCTGATATCTCAGCAAACATTTTTTCACCCAATCTTGATGATACTGGCACGGAATGATCAGTACACCAGTCACACTTGGCTCACCAT
>NW_027553663.1:0-33924 GCF_045843805.1 Urocitellus parryii
ATCATAAAGAAAAATGAAATTATGTCATTTTCAGGAAAATGTATGGAATTGCAAAGCATCATATTAAGTAAAATAAGCCAGAGTTAGAAAGTCAAGGATCATATATTTTCTCTCACATATGGAAACAAGAGAGATAAAAGGATAAAGGAGATAGCTTGAAAATATAATGTAGAGCAATAGGGTAAAGGAAGGAGATTTCAGGACAGAATAAGGGAGGGATGAGGGTGATACTGGTGGTTATGTGTATATTCATATATGCCACAATAAAACCCACTACTCTGTATAATTGTTATGCACCAATAAAAAATAACTTTAAAAATTCCAGATACCCCTACAAAAAAATAAGGGGTTTTTATAAGTGACAGTTTTCCAGTTTATTTTAGATTTTGCCTTGTTTAACAGAAACTTTCTTTAGCTCTTGAAGAAATATTTTTGATTTGGCTTATAGGTTATATTTCCTTTTACCTCTTGAAATGCCTTGCAGGAAGTAAGTTCATGGATATCACTTCAATATAACCTTTATACCTATGGATATTTTGCTGTGCAAATGAGTTTGCAGACGCATGACCAGAAATTCTTGCCTACACCAAATATGAATTTAATCTCAGTACAAATGGCAACTGAGACTATTATGTGCACAAGCTTCTCATTATTTAAAGCACAGTTTCTTTGCCCTGTGGATTTTCTGACATACAGTATTTGATTGGAGGTACTACTCTCATTCATCTTCATATATGCAACTCACTGAAGCAGTAAGCATAAGGTATTGACTGTTTTTATTGATGATGGTGAAATATACTCTCTTTACCTATGATGAATAACTTTTCCTTTAATTATATATTCATTATATCTATGTCTTTCTGACCACAGACACATGCTGCCTTGATAATGAAATGGAAACTAAATCTTTGCATAAGTTGTACCGTGCAGTTAGAGTTAAAATAACAGAGAAGCTAATAACATTTAGGGCAGATGATAAAACAAGAAAAGATCCAAATTTGTGTTCTTGGTTTAGAAGCAAACAATAGAAACTCCAGATATCAATAACTTAAAAAAGATCAAAAGATTGCTTCTCTTCTTTGACAAACCTGGAGATTATATTCTCCTGACTGGGTGACACAACTGATACACAAACACCTTAGAACTCCTTGTCCCAGGATTCTTAAATCTCCAGTGTATTTTTCTCATTCTCAAATGACAATTAATATATATGTAATCCACTATAAGATATAAATTCATGGGATAATGATGGTGGGACAAGAAAAAACAAAGGGTTTCTATAAGCCAAATACAAGTAAATTTTCCAGAAGCTTCTACAGTGTTTTGTTTTTAATATTTGAATATCAAGAAATATATTAGATAATCTAGTCAATGGGGAGACAGATCAATGTTATTTTATTTGTGGGAACAATTAGCTAAGAAATAACTTTGCCATACAAGGAAGTTTTCAATTTGGAAGCAGAAGGTAAAATTTGTAACTAAATTTTGACTTCAGATACTCTAAATGCATTTTGTTTGAAGCACATGTTTAATAATTTTCTAATAAGTAAGTCTCTTATTTGACTCCAAAGAGTTTGTGTGTTCTTATTTGAGGGACAAGTAAATTGGAATGAATAAGTTTTAAAAGTAATTAATCTCTAGAATTCACTCCTTTAATTCTTTGTGTGATATAAAAAAGTTAGTATAGATGAAATAAATAAGAGCCTTCTTTTAAAATAGTATTCCTGATGGAAACTTAGGTTAATTCACAGCTAGGTGTTGTTGATAAAATAAAGTCATTACCCAAAGGTAGAATTAAGAAAGGAGGCATGATTAATTTTTTGATAGTATTTTGGAGACAGTGTAGTTTTGGAGAATTAAATCGTGGCATTTTGTGTGCATAGAATTTTGCTAAGTGTGAAAAGAAGGGAAAAAAATCAAATGATCTATGGTCTAAGCCAAAGCATTGGCATTATCAGGTTAAACTTTCTAGAGAAAAATAAGGTCTTGGGCATAAGAAATTTCTTATTTGCCTTTCTATTCTCACTGACACCCCACAAATAAATGTTTCATTTGAATCCTAAATGTTTATCCCTAAAATACACATAATATATATATATATATATATATATATATATATATATATATATATACAGTTAAGTAATAAACACTCCAATTTGAAAGCAAAGGATTTTAGACATAATAAAAAAGAGACATATTTTAGTTATATAGATAAAATGTTTCAAATTAAAAGACAGAAAATGATATATCATGAAAGAGTAACCAACTCTATGAACTAGAGGGGCTGTCCTACTATCAGACAAAATAGAAAATAAATATTACTAAAATAATAAAAAATGAAAGTTATAACAGAATGATAAATTTGCTATAAGTGTGTATACCCTTAAAAAATCAAATATGTATAAAAGAAAGGGTCTATGTGAATGAATGATACCTAGTCTAAACTCCAGTTTCTGCTGTTTTTTCCATAGTGCTCTTTTACTATAGTTTGATCTTCTTTGTTGAACTTGCAGCGCGACTTTAATCTATACAGATGTAATATTGTTTAATAAAAACTTTACTTCTTAAGAAAAAATCGTCACTAAGCATTTTTTAATCTAGAGAGTCAACTAAATTAGTCAACTAATTTCTATGATATGTTGTACTTCTTAGCAAAATGATATTTAATGTTTATTGAGTGTGTATGTACTCTGTGATAAAAGCTCAATTGTCTTTCAAATGTGTATATCATACCTGTGTAGTTTAAATATAATTATCTCCATTTGTCATCGAAGCACATGAGTTTCATATAGGTTAAATGACACAATTGGTGTTCTATAGCTAGTTCATAGTGAAATCAGTATGTAGAACCAATGTTGAGATTGCACGCTATCTTAATTTTCTGTGTTGCATAAATCACTTGCCATAAAATTAACAGTGAAAATAAGACCTATATGTTGTCTCATGGTTGTGTAGTTGAGAAGCTCAGATGGATCAACTGGGTGGGTTCGATGCTTGGAAATCAAGATTGTGGCAAGTAAATTTTTAATCTAGTGGCTGTGGGAAGAAATCCATTACTAAGCTTACATGATTTTAGGAGAGTTTATTTCATTCTAGTTGTGGAGTGGAGATCCCTGTTTTCTTTCTGACTGTCATCTTCTGGGGGGCTTTTCTGTTCTTTCTGGCCACCAACATTCTTTCCCATTTAGTACTCTCAATCTTCAAAGGCTCTTACCCTTAAAATGTCTGACTTCCTCTCCTGGTAATATAAAAAAAAAAAAAAACTTCGCTATTTTTAAGATATCATGCCATATTGCATTAGGCATGGTTGGAAAACTTTGCTATCTTAAGGGGAATTGTAACACAATCAAGATGGATATTGTTCAATCATTCTCTGCCTTGGCACTAAGTTCCCTGCCAGCTTTAGTTATATTGCTTGATGATGGTTTCATCTTTTTCTGTCTTGGTTGGTATTTAGGAAGATACTGGGGAAACTTGGGAGACAACTTGCCAGATAACTTCTTTAAACTGGAAATATGAATCATGTCATGAGATCATATGAATAAAGAACATTAATCACCAGTTTGGAATTATGTAATGGTACCTAAGTGCCCACCATAATAAATATAGTATAAACCACATAAAGAAACATCATTGTGAAATTTCACAGCATTAGAAATATAAATAAGAAAGTTAACACACACACACACACACACACAAATAACCAAATCAATAAATGGACAAAGGGTAAAAGAACTGAACAGATACTTCACAGCAGAAGTACAAATATATATAAAAAAGTCCAAATTTCTAGTAATTAGCGAAATGCAAATTAAACCACATTTAGATAACATCACATACCAGTTAGAATGGCAATTATCAAGGATATAAGCAAAAATAAATGTTGGTGAGGATGTGGGGGAAAAGGTTCTCTCATACATTGCTAGTGGGTCTGCAAATTGGTATAACCACTCTGGAAAGCAGTATGCAGATTCCTTAGAAAACTTGAAATGGAACCCCAATTTGACTCCATTATCCCACTCCTCAGTATACATCTAAAGACTTAAAATCAGCATACTACAGTGACATAGGGATATAAATGTTTATAGCAACTCAATTCACAATAGCTAATCTATGGAACCAACCTAGGAGCCAGCCAGTCAACAGATATATGGATAAATAAATGTGATATATATATATATACATATATACAGAGTAATACTATATTTAGCATTACTCTGCCATAAAGAAGACTGACTTTATGACCTTTGCCAGCAAATGGATAGATCTGGAATCTATCATACTAAGTAAGACAGTTCCCAAACAATCAAAGGTCAAATGTTTTCACTGATTGTGGAAGCTAACCCACAATATGTGTGGTGGAGGGTATGGAGAAGAATAGAAGTTTAATAGATTAGACAATGGGGAATGGAGGGTAGGGAGAGGGGATAATCAAAGGAAAGACAATGAATTGAATCTGATGTAATATGAAAACATATGAAACAATGTGAAAATAACACACTGAATTCCACCATCATGTTCGTCCATAAGAATGGGACGCTAACTAGAATAAGATATATTCTATGAATGTATAATTATATTAAAGTATATAATTATATTAAATTAAAATTATATTTAAATTGTATAATTATATAATTATATTAAAATTATATATATGTGTGTGTATATATATATATATATATATATGTGTATTTATATAAACATAAAGACATTTTGAAGGCAAATCCAGAGAAGAATGAAAAGAAGTAATGAAGGAAGGATAAATGAAGAAAGAGAGTTAGGGAGTGAAGCCAAGAAGAAACAATAATCTGTTCTTTAAGTGAACAATAATTTGAAGCATCCCTGACTTCTCAAAGGTATTTGATACTATTTGACAATTTATTGTTCATGTTTTAAGAAAAATATATTAATGTAATATTCAATATCAAGCTGAATAATCAAACAACAAATATACTTTCAAACATGCTCCAATTCTAATAATTTATCTTCCTAATATGTGTTCCTTAAAAGTAATTTGAAAAGGTTTTTCAACAATACCACTAAATAAATTGAAAAGATAAAGAATCGTGATTTATAAAATCCTGAATCTGATCTAGGATGGCAGTGAAACATTTCTATAATCCAAAACAGAAATGAGCTTAAGACCTAAGAAGTAAGTACCTTTATCACAGAATTAGCATGAAACTGTCCAGAATATAGGCTTCAATAAAAAAAAATGTGTATTTACTGTATTACTTAGCACAATTTAGTCTTTGACAAAAAAAAAAGGATTTAAAAATGTAAAGCAAGAAGAAAAAAAAAGACATGTTTGGAAATATTCTAATTGTAGTACTATTGTTTATATAGAGAACTGCATAAATAATCATAATACTATAAATATTCTATATTAATTTAAGTAGAATTAGTACTATAAACCTAATGTAAATATGAATAGAAGGGGGATTTAGAAGTGTGGAATTGAAATTACATTCACCTCTGTAGTAGCAAGTAGCCAGCTGATACTTTTTAAAATTGACATATTAAAATGTATGATAACAACATCAACATTCCAGCAAAGATAACTGAAAATGATTGCTTCTGGTGAGGGGGAACTGGTGGTGGGAAATGAACTCTTGTTATTTCTAATGAGTCTTTATTCACTACCCTATAAAGAACAAAAACAAAAAAATAAACTACCATTTACATAATTTGCCTTGATAAAACAGTAAGAGTCCTATAAATACAAGAGCCCACATAGCACTGTGAGAGTATAAACTTTGGAATTAGAGTCCTAACTTTATGTTGGTCCAGAACTGGTGCCAGCATGGTTTATAAACTTACATAGGTCACTGAGGCTCTGCACAACTCAGCCGTGTTATCTGAAGATGGGGGTAATGAAACTGCTTATCTCAAAGAGTTCTGTTCAGGAAAAAAAATGATAATGTAATGTATTTTTCTTGGTAAAGAAGAGTTTATAAAACTAAAATGTAGTAGAAAAATACTTTTGAGTGTTGGACAAAGACATTGCTATCTTTCTTGTAATATAACATTGACATTTTTCTTAGATAATCCTTTAAAATATGTATTTAAAGATATGCAGCTATTTAATGAAATGTGATTTCTTTGATTATATTTAATTTGCCTTCACAATTTTTATTCATTCAACTTTTAAGTTTAAAATAACCATGATAAGTTCCTATTTATTCCTTCGATATTTTGCCATAATTTCCTTTACCTGGTCACATGTTTAACCTCTTTTTGACCAACTGATTTTTCATACTTTTTCTATTAACTCATAAACAACAATAGCAAAAAAGATATTATTTTCCAAAAAATTAGAAAATTTTTATCCAGAGTATATTATGAGAAATTCTTTTTTTATTATTCATCATAAGGGAAAGATTCATTTTCCCATAATTTTTAATATATTTGATTTAATCACAACTCAAATATTGCTATGGTTTTAAATGTTATTCTGAATAATTAATAGGAACTAAATTCTCTGATCCAAGAATTAAACTATCATGCAAAATAGCAATCTATCCAAAATAATTTATTTTAAATAGCTGGGATTACATACACATACACATTGTTGTGAAAGCAAAGTACTAAAATTCTTGACTACTTCTTAAGATAATAGAAATTTGATAACTACATCATACCTAAATAGTTAAAAATTACGTAAATTGACCAGTTTATTATCTGTTGTCAGTTTAAGAATGAATAAAGACTGCAAAGGAAAGGAGTTTGAAATTTTTTATACATTAATATAAGCTTTTTCTTTTTGTTAAAAATATTTATATTTATATACACACATATATACAGTGCAAAATCATACATTACAGCTAGAGATACCATCATAAATTACTATTACAAATTGAGTGTTTTTCACAAACCTTATTCTTATATGATTGTAAAATAAAATCACTTTATATTTGCTTATAGACAATGGATTTTATAATTAAATTTGACCAAAGACTGTATTTCTGTAGACCCAAAAAGGTTCATTTACTTTTTATTAGAATGTTCTCTTGATGCAGAAATTAAAGTTGAAGTCCTTGATCCCTAGGTACCATGACCTTTATACTGAATAATACAGGAGAAATAATTTATAAAATAAAAATATGCTACTGAGAGAATATATTTTTCATGTCTGTAATATGCATTTATAAATTTAAAATGTACAAACAACATAACTACAGAAAAAAACAATAATTATAAGTGACATTTTCTATTTAGAACATGATGATAAATTGAGAATATATGCACTGTGATTAAGGAAATTTGTTAACACAGATTGATACTCAAGCTTTTTCTATCTATAGAAAAAGACTAAGAATAAAAGTCTAGTTCTGCCATATGTGCACACAGGGTCCATTGTCTTCACCAAAATGCTGCAAAAGAATGTAATTCTTTCGTATCAGAGGAATATCTGTTGTGGTATGAATATCTTTTGTCAGGAGTAAACTCAAAACAATTATTTTGGGTAGACCATGAACATGAGTCAAATATCTCTGTTGGCCAAAAAAGTGAAAAACTAAGAAGAAAAGGAAAACAACAGCAACAGTGTCCTTGAATTAAAAGTGAGGGATTCTGTAGTTTGGAACCACTATCCCCAAAGTAAAGCTTCTATTACTTTTTACATTGATAGACTCTTGTATCTATTTTCCCCTCAAGACTGTTTGTTTACATCATCTACAGTAACTGTCAAGATAAATTGAAAATTCCAGAACATATGATATCTAAATACAGTGAGCTCCATATTTATGCTATCTTCTTTAGCATGTCATATGATAAACTTATTCACTCATGAATGGAATTCTTTACTGGTAAGGGCAGAAAAGTATAAAACTCAATATATATATATATATATATATATATATATATATATATATATTTAACTTTGGCATTCTCTTAATTATCTATTCATCAAACTACGTCAGATGGAATGTTTTCAGTTTTGTGTGATAACAGATAAATGCATGTATCCTTGGAAAAAATCCATGGATGTGGCATAGCTTTTAAATAATAAAGATTTAATTTTAACTAAAATATGTCTGTACTTAAATATTTAAACATTTTAAATACATAATTTGATTTGAAAGTATCAGCATTTCTATGCATAGCATTTAATATGATGGTCAAAGGTGACCTTTTAAAGGGCTATGAAATTTAATACTCTATTCATAGAAATTTGACATAATTGAACTTGGTATGGAACAAATCCTTAGAAATGGTTAGTTGAAATGTCTCTGCTATTAATAACTGTTACAAAATTAGATTATTAATGATCCAGTATCTTAATCCTTAAAGAGGAAGAAAATTGACAACCACATTAGGCCTCCCTGTCTAT
Organism: Urocitellus parryii; assembly: GCF_045843805.1. Taxonomy (NCBI): domain Eukaryota; kingdom Metazoa; phylum Chordata; class Mammalia; order Rodentia; family Sciuridae; genus Urocitellus; species Urocitellus parryii. The sequence continues at coordinate 8,333 of NW_027553663.1, forward strand.
AATAGCATGCATTTAATGGTTGAGATTATATAGTAGAATTTGGGGTCTTGGGTTTACATCTGTATTAAATAATTGGTATCCTGTGTAAAAACAGTATAGTCATTTTTATATTTTCAAATCCATTTTATATTAGTCCTCTGTTCTGGTCTATTAATCATTCTATCTTTACCTGAATCCATTCTCAAAGTTTTCTTAGAGATGTAAAAAAAAAATTTGTTTTCCTTAGAGATGTAAAAAGTTAGTTCCTTGATGAAAAAGATGAGATATGTCAGTATCTAGCTCTCTGGCTAGTGCATAGTACATGCTTAAGGATTTTATTGCATGTAAAGAAAGAAGTGTGTTATGCCACAATAGAATAAAAGAGAAAGAATAAGCACTAGTTTTGAGAATGAACAAGTTCCCCTCAGTGGCAAGCTTATATGAAACTGAGCTTTTTTTTTTGTAATATCACAATACAGATTTTTATGTATGCTGAATGTATATAGTAATCTTCAATTTCAATTTCTTTTACTCTTACAGTATAAATGAAGATTTATGCCCATAGAGAATTTATAATCTGGGGATGAGATGAACCATAAACACTTGAAAAATTAAATGAAAGCAAGAAAATAATTACATAATAATCCTGGCTTAATGAGATTAATTATATAAAGTGTTTAACAGAGTGCCTAATACATGGTAAATACTTTAAAGTGCTTATTTTCTTCTGTTTTGACTAAACACTAAAAGTTCCATAAAATAATATTTACATGTAGAGATTTGTTTTGTTTTTAAATGATAATAAATGTGCTTGAGTTTCAGAGAGATTTCTATGAGCTGAGTGGGCTCAAATTTGAATATTGGTAGAATATGAAAAGAAAAGGTGTTTGGGGAGGTTAGCAGGAAAAGGGAAAGGCAAACAGCAAGGCATGGACCTGGAAAAGTTCAGTTCTATCTGAAGATTCATTGCTTCAGTTGAAGCCCAGAGTGTGTGAGCAGGGATTATGAAAAGTGAAGCTAGAAAGAGTAGTCTGGGACAGATTGTGGATATCTTATTCTGCTTGGAAGAGGCTGCTGAGTCTGGCTGGGCACAAATAACCGAGCCGTCACAAAGCCTTGTAGATTCAAACAGCCACTCTTTATTTCCTAACTCTCACCAGCACTGCACACACCACAGGGGAACACACTCCCTCCAAGGAGTTGGCTCTGTCCAATCTCCCCAACACCCCCCCCCAAGAACTCACAGGAACTCCAAAGTAGCAGGCGCCCGAGGCAGCAAGGGCTGCCCCATTGCCCAAAAGTAAAGGTCAAATATGCAATTCAATCAATCCAGACTCACAGCAATTATATACAGCTTAACTCAAATCATCATCTCAATGGTTCGCTGGCATCACCTTTCATCCATTCCCTCTGGCAAATGCCAGGCATCATTCTGACTGGGCTGTGGCTCTCAACAGGCTGGACTTTATATGCCACCTGAAATTTGTAGGTTTATACTTTATACATAGAGAATGAATGCTTTAAATATAGAAAAGTAGGCCCCTTGAAGAATGCTACTTTAAGGATGAATGTACTTATCAAATGAATTTTATTGGTTTAAAATGTGTTTAGAACCCCTTTGGAGCCATAAACATCATACAGTATAGAAGATTTGCCATTTGCATGGCATGCTTTCTGAGACCATTTCAAATCCTCAGATTTTAACATTGTAAGATTTTTGTACAAATCTTTACTTGCTCTGAATGTATTTCTATTGAGTCTTATGTTTCTTGTATATACTACTATTCTACATGTTAATATTCTTTTCAACTTTAGTGAATGTTTTATTTTACTTTATGAATTATTTTTGCTCAGGTTGGAGTATTTGGCGAATCAGTTCAATGATTTTTTTTTTAATCTCAAACATTTGGTGGACTTGTTCACATTCATAGCTACAAGTTATTACCAAATTTGACAATCTGTTCCTTTTCAGGTTAAGAGCTATCATTTTCTTAGTCTTTACATTTTCCCTTCTTCCAATATTGTTATTAACAGTTTGGCTTTCTTTGGTGGTGATGAGGAAGACATTCTTTACGAAGAAACTTTGTGGGCTGGGGTTGTGGCCCACTGGTAGAGTGCTTGCCTAGCATGTGCAAGCACTGGGTTTGGTCCTCAGCACCACATAAAGATAAATAAATAAAATAAAGATAATGTGTCTAACTACAACTAAAAAAAATATTTAACAAAAGAAACCCAGGGTTTTAAAAAAATAACATTTTTTTTATTAGTTGCTCAAGACAATACAATGATCTTTACATATCATACATTTGATTCAAGTAGGGTATGAATTCTCATTTTTCCACATGTACAAATTGAAGGAGCACATTGTTTATACATCCATGTGTATACATACAGCAATCCTAGTGTCAGTTGTATTCTGCTGCCCTCCCTATCCACCCTCTCCCCGCTCCTCCCCTCCCATCACCTCTCTCTACCCATTCTACTGTGACACTTATTTCTCTCTCTCTCTTTTTTCTTCCCTTCCCCCTCACACCTTCATATATGTATTTTGTATAACCATGAGGGTCTCCTTCCATCTTCCGTGCAATTCCCCTTCTTCCTCCCATTCCCTCCCACCTATTTTCCTTTTTTGTGGTAATCTTCTTCTCATGCTCTTCCTCCCTACACTGTTTTGAGTCACCTCCCTTATATCAGAGAAGACATTCGGCATTTGTTTTTTAGGGACTGTCTAACTTCGCTTAGCATAATCTGCTCTAATGCCATCCATTTTCCTGCAAATGCCATGATTTTGTTATTTTTTAGTGCTGAGTAATATTCCATTGTGTATAAATGCCACATTTTTTATTCATTCATCTGTTGAAGGGCACCAAGGTTGGTTCCACAATCTAGCTATGGTGAATTGTGCCGCTATGAACATTGATGTAGCTGTGTCCCTGTAGTATGCTCTTAGGTACACTTGTACATTGCTGGTGGGACTGCAAATTGGTGCAGTCAATTTGGAGGGCAGTATGGAGATTCCTTGGAAAGCTGAGAATGGAACCACCATTTGACCCAGCTATTCCCCTTCTCGAACTATACCAAAAAAATAACACTTTTTGGTAATTGTCTTTGAACTTTGAGATATAAATTAAAAACATTAGGCTAAACTCAAGCATTTTTAGTCTTTGAATTAGGCATTAGCCTCTCTATTGCCTTCACAAAGTATCTTCTGCATGGGTAACCATTAGTGTCATAGTCTGATATACTGAATATGTTTGTAGAATACTTCACTTGATCGATATCTTCTTTTCTCACACTTCTTTGTGTGCCTGTATATGTGTGTGTGTAGATATGTATACCATATGCATCTGGTTTTGTGTTTTTTTCAGTGAACTTTCTAGCCCCTTGAGCAAACATCAGGAACATTTGTAAAGATTTAATATTTAAGAGAGTAAAATGTGCTGTGGTAACTGATTGGTTGGGAACCCAAGTGAACCTTTATGAGATTGTAGAAACCTACTGCTGGGTGGTTACTTATAAACTGAAATAAGGCAGTGATACGGGTATAATTAATTCAGTGGTTTGGGTAGTAGAGTGTTTTCCGTATGGAAAAACCAGTATTTGTTATCAGACATTTGGAGATGGCTTTGTGAAAGAATGCACCACTCTTTCCTATAGCATTTCAGAGGTAATATGTCATCTAAAAACTTCCTAATCTTTTTTGAAAAGGAATGATAGACAAATAAATGTAAACAGTACAGGAATTTTTTTATGCTAGTTACAGAATAAATACCAGGTGAAAAGTTTTTGAAAAGAGCAACAATTCTATATTTGTCTCCAAAATTAAATAGATGTCACATTGTATTTTATTTGTGTTTGTTTTTATATTCACTGCTTTTGCCTGTAACTGTTTCTATTGTAAGTACATATATCATATGTTATTTGTACTCATGGTGTATATGACATGTTACATCTACTGGACTGTGAATACTGTTTTATTTCTATTGTTAGTCTTTTAATCCAGTAACTGTGCCTAGTACAGAGTAGGTGCTAGATTAATATTGTGAGTTGAATGAATATGAATATTTGACTGTATTATTTGAATTATCATTTATTAGAAGACTGAACTATCTTATCTTAGCTTTTCTTGTGGACTGGTCATGTACCCTGACTAGATTGGAATGTGTTATGAGTAGGAACTTGATTTTGTCTTTCTTAAATTTTTCTTTATAACACTTTGGGCTGTAGTGGGTAATAGGTATTCTCAAACATATGATTGAACTGAAATATGTTGGTAGTTTTTATTTACTTATCAGGAGATTCCTAAAAACACAGACATTAATAAGAAATTTGGAAGAGATTCAAAATGCCAGTGTATATACTTGTCTGTCTGCTTGTGGGCTTATGTAAGAATGCATACTTTCATGGAGTAAAGAGTTGTGGTTCTGGGTCCTTGCTTTTGAGTGGCCTACTTGCTGTATTTTGGCCTTCTACCTGTATCATAGATGATGTAAGTCAGTGGCTCTTCAAATGTGGTCTCAGATTAGAACATCACATAGGTACTTGCTAAAAATGTAGATTCTTCTGCCCCCTCCAGATCTACTAAATCAGAAACTCTGAGGGTGGAGCCCAATCTGTGTTTTAATTAGTCCTCTAGGTAATTTTAATTGTGAAGTTTGATGTCACCATGTGATGTAACTATCTTTAAGACAGAGGGCTAAAGGCAATGCTTATGTGCTAGAGAAAACCCAACTAGCAGCCTAGATTAATGTGAATAAGAAGAGTTTCTCAGCAAATCATAGGGGTGAGTTAGCATGTGTGAACCCTTAGAACAGTGCCCAACCTGTGGCAAATACTTACTTCAGAACTACAATTTTATTTCTTATGAGGTCGATTGCAGTTGCCCGGCATGCATTTGGTGTATAAGCCCATGACAATGATAGGACTTTAATTCTTCATGTGGTTTCCTGCCAGGCTATGAATTCCTCAAAGGCATTGGTTGAATAAATACCTTTTCCCAAAGCAATTGATATCATGCTTTCAGTTGTATTTCCTGTTTAGTATATTTATATACTGTAATCTAAGGGGAGCTCTTCTTTTAGTATTTTGACTAGAAAACAACATTTTTCTTTGGAAATTCTTCCTTGAGGCTGAAACATCCTTGGACACATGAAGATTTCTTTAAACCTACACAGGCCCTTGAGGCGGCTGCTGGGAAAGTTATCTTATGAAGGTGCTGTTCAAAAGAATTAAAAAGTCCAAGAAAACAAGAAATATCTGGACCTTGTCATTTTGGCCAGAAATTTTTAGCAGAGCCTTATTGCAAAACTTTGACACTTGCAGGCATGGTGGCACACACCTACCTGTAATCCCAGTGACTCGGGAGGCTGAGGAAGGAGGATCACCAAGTTCCAGGACAGCTTTGGCAACTAAGTGATTTAAGCTAAGTGATTTAAACTTTGGAAACTAAGTGATTTAAAAATAAAAAGGGCTAGGGATGTGACTTATTGGTAAAAGATCCCTGGGTTCAGTCTCCAATACCCCAAGCAAACATTGAACCTTAGCAAAAAACAAACAAACAACAAAAAAGGTTTTTTTTCCAAAGACCCTAATTCCTGAGAAAAATCAAGTCTAGTGGAGTTTTAGACATCACATATACCCAGACACTGAGTGAGCCCTTTTTAGGATTCTTTTGAATGTCTCCCCATTATACATGTATCTCACATCTTGACAGATATGTTCTTGGCAGAACATGGAAGTAAAAAGGAAAGTTGAACCAGATTTCTCCCAGCTTATTTTAATGCAAAAACATCAATAATAACATCTAGCTCTCAGCCTTCTGTGGTGGTGCATGCCTATAATAACCAGCAGCTCGGGAGGCTGAGGCAGGAGGATCTTGAGTTCAAAGCCAGCCTCAGCAAAATTGAGGCACTAAGCAATTCAGTGACTCTGTCTGTAAATAAAATACAAAATAGGGCTGGGGATATTGCTCAATGGTTGAGTGCCCCTGGGTTTAATCCCTGGTACAAATAAATAATTAATTAAATAAATAAGAAACCTAGCTATCATTGAAAAATCCAGGACAAATGCCAAACTAGATGGATCCCTTAGGACAAGAGGCATGGAAACTTGTAGGAAATGACTGTAACACTGATCCCTCTGAGGTAGTGCAGTGGTTCTCAATCCTAGCAACCTCTAAGCATCACTGGGGAGCTCTTAAAACATGCCAATACTTGTTTTGGATTCAAGTTATTCCCAGAGACTCAGAATTCACTGGTATTAAGATGGAACCTGCAAATCAGGATTTGGGTAGCACCACTTTCAAGCAAGATCTACCTGTTCCTTAAGGGCCAGTGTTCCAAAAGCAGCGTGATGCAGGCATTCAGTGATTCAGACAATAGGAACAACAGGGACCTTACCACGTTCTCCGTATCAGTGGGTATGTTGTTACCTTGGGCTGGAAGAGTGGAGGGTGGCCCACATCACAGAACTCCTACCTCATGACACGTGACACAGTGAGAAAGAGTGCACGTGATCCTTTTAAACATTTAATTAAGCAACTCCTACACTGTCATGACGAAATGAAACTTGTTGAGGGTTACAGAGTTTAATGAGAAATAAAAATAAAAAATTCTCACAAAAGCTCCATTTAAGTCTAATATAAGTGCTGCACTCTCTTCTGAACATGGATTTTGAAAACAACTGTCAAAATGTAAATCCTCAGCACCCTAAAAATGACTTATCATTTTGATTCAATCTATAAGTCGATGATCATATTTCCAGTGCCAAATTTTGACATATGAGAACTGCAATAGCAAAGAATAGAAATGCATCTTGTTTGCCCAAATCCTCCCCAAGACTCACCCACCCTGTGGGTTCCCCAGAAAGCACAGGGATGGTCCTATAGCCAACAAATTTTCCAGAAATGACATTTTCACAGCTTATTCTGTTCTCCTCATCTTGACACAAACAGCATCACAAGTATGTCTTGAGTGACACTGGAGATAGATTAGAATAAGCATTCTGTTTGTGCATATGGAGTTTTCAGATCTTAAGAGAAGTGAATATTTGTAGGTCAAGATGTTTTTTGAGTTTCAGTTAGCCATGAACTATTTATTACATTTTTTGCTTCTTAAATACTTGTGGGGTTAAGGAGTAGAATAGCCTTTGGAAGGAATTTATTTCCTATTCTTTAAATAACATTCTTTAATTACTTGATTATCCTTTAATTGCTTGATTTAGACTTCAAAATTTTGTCAATCTCTGGCTCTATCTTAATTTAAATGGCAATGGGGTTGAGAGAAGGTTGGGGAATTTACTTGTTGAATTGAGTTAAAATACTTGAATAACTTGGTAACTGATTTTGTTCCTTTTGGATTCAAATATTATTTAAATATTAATGTTTGTACACCTGTAAGATTCAAAATTTATTATGCAATAATATGAATAATATGTGTGTTTGGGGTAAAGGATATTGCCATCAAAATACAATGGATTTTTTTCTACTAAATTTAGAGGAAAACATGATTCTACAGAATCATTAAATGGGTTTAATATTTCTTCTTATTGCCTACTATGTGCAGTTCATGAAAAGGAGGTGTTGAAAACAATTTAAACACCTTGACGTTTTTATACATCAGAAAATAGGCATGTTAAAGTTTCATTCTTTATGATATTCTTGGATCATAAAGCAAAGATGTTCCAAATCTATCAGTTCCTGAACAATTTTGAAAATCTGAATCATGGCTTATTTGAAATACTTTGAAATACTTCCTGGTTGGAAGTGCCTTACACTGCTCCCTCCAGGCATTGCAACAAAACTGTGTAAACAAGGGAACCAGATTCCACTGTACTATAGATGGCTCATGTGGGAATTTACACAGGAGCTCAAGGAGCCCGGAACTCTACTACACCTGCCCTCTGACATTGGTGAAAAATCCTCCCTCATCTTAATGGCAGAACCAGGTCCCTTGATTGCCTTTGTGTGTAAAGAGTCTCCATATTGCTCATGTCCTAGTTCATGCTTCATGTCCCTGTACAGTCTTTGGAAGAGTTCAAATGCATGTGTATATATGTGCATGTGTTCTGTGTGAACAGAGCTGAAACTTTCCCCTGAACTCTCCTTTCAAAAAAATAAAAAAATAAAAATAAAGAATAACATGATTGAGATTTGCATTTCATCAAAAGCTTTGAAAAGATGGCTTTAGCAGATTTTATTTCTGAAGGTTTGTACTGCCTTTCTACCTTTAAGAAGGACCTGGTGGGCTAGCCTGATTTACTTCATGCACACCAATTATTAATACAAATGTCCACCTTAGCCTACTTCCTTTCATTTATACAATTTCAGAGTGGGCCAGTCAGCCATGCCCTAGGTGGGAGATGAAGCCATTCGTGCATGCGGCCATGTGCTCCATTCTCTCCCCAGTAGACTCCTGAGCATGCTGTGGCTACAGCCCATGTAACACTTTCTTTTATCCCTTAGCAGTTATTTAGAATCATTCACAAAGAACCTGGGGAGCCTCATCAATAGAGGTAATTTAGCCAGTGGCTCTAAAAATGCTAAGCTACATTCTCTGTCTCAACTGAGAACATTTGTATTACAGAAGAAAAGAAATGTATTCAGAATACTCTCAGTAATATTACATTTTCTAATTCAATCCCAGCATCACTAATTATAATGTTCTCTGTTAAAATAAAATGGTTTATTTTTCATTACAATCAATTCTTTTTTAATTAGGAGAGAATTTTAACTAGTTCTCACAATCTGATCCTCTGATAAAAGGTTTTCTAATCGCTTGGGAAACATAGGAACAAAATAAGGAAATCTGAAAGAATTTATGAGTCTCTGTGTTGCCTGTGGCTTTAAGTCCCCAATTAAAGGGTCTAAACCTTATTTTTTCTTGTTTTTCTAGCATCCATGTGGTTCCTGACATTTAAGTAGTTGATATTGACTAAATACAAATGCATAAAAGGAGGAATTTTTACAGTAAGATGTTTATGATATGTTTCTCACTGCCCAAAGACTGTGTGGTATGACCTCATAGTTAGAAAAGTGTAGACTCTAGGATCTAACAGAACTGAGTGTCTGTAGCTCAGTTATTTCCACTTATTGTGTAATCTTGGGCAAGTCACTCAATGTTTCTCTTAGTTTCCACAATGGTGAGGTGGGGCTCTTCATGGCACCTACTGAAGTTCACAAAAAGCATTAGCACTGCCCCATGTTCATTAGCCATTGAAGGAGCATGCAGCATAGTAGGAGAGATGAGTCACCAATGTCTGTAATTTCAGGCAGATTGTAACGTCATGAAAGAATTGAGACAGTATCCGTGGATATTCACAGGAAATGAAGTTCTCTGCCACAGGGGAGAAGGTGAAGCTTTGTGAAGGAGGTATAAGCCCCTCATCATGGATGGGATTTTGATAAGTGGAGTGAGCAGAAGGCCACTTGGGGCTGTGGGACAGAAGCAACAACGGTGTTCCAAAGGTCAGAAGCAGGTAGCAATTGGAGGGAGGTCACAGGGCTAACAGCCTCTCTAGAGGCTAGAACCCAGGGCTTTGACTGCCAGGTCTAACTGCACCTTGATTTGATCCAAAGGAGATCCTTTGATGATGGAGGAAAAGTGAAGTTTTAAGATCTGGCCAGTCCATCCTGCTGGAGCTGCCTGAGGGCTCCAAGGACAAGAGTTCTTTCTCTGACATTTTGCCTGTGTTCTGTATACAGAGCTACTGTCATCCTGTAGTGTTGTGACTTGCTTGGTAAAGTTCCTTTGGCTTTATTACAGAAAAGGTAGGGATGAGTGATTCATGCAGTTTCTCTCATAACTCACCATGAGCATGTCTAAAGGCAATATATAAGAATTAAAAGGAAATTCAGAATATATTAAATATATAAATTCCAAGTTTACATAAGTGGTTTTTGAGTCCTAATTGAATAAATATAATATCTTTATTATTTTTTAAAAAAATGTATTACTGAGACTAATTAAATATGAGGTAGAAGCATAAAACAGTTGAAATAAATTAAAAAGCATGTTTTTGAAAAACTGTTTAAGCATTACCAGTAAAAACTAATAATAATAAATCAATCCTCTACTAATTGATAAAAGTCTTGATGCAATTGAATTTATTAAGTCTAGCTTTGTGGGCATATCACAAAAATAATGTGGAAAGAATAAAAAGAAGTTTCTGAAATAGAAGTGGAAAACAGTATCTCACACACCTCCCATTTCCTCATTTCCCTCCCTAGCAGATTAGATGTCTTGCTTTACCATCAAAATCACCGTTCTTGCACAATCCTCTCTATCTTCTCCCTCTCTCTCTCTCTGTCCTGTTGGGGGAAAATCCCATGCCTAGTTAATACCAGCTCACCCTATCTGGCACCAAGACCAGAATCCCTGAATGTGCTTAGAGGATAACATCTCTGAACACTGGTACCATTTTTAACTCAGGAGCCCTAATCTCAAGAGGGTAGTGCTAGTCAATAGTCTACTACAGGTCCCTAATGCAGTCATTCTCTTACTTTCTTAACTATTTTACATCTTTTTCTTGCTCCCAATTCCTCCAGTAGCTCCCTCCCATTTAGCTTTGTTGATAACTTTGTTTCCTATTCATAAGAAAATGGAATAAATCAGAATGTAGCATTCATACTCTGCCCCACCCTGTCTGCTAATTCACTGAGATTCGTGCCCTCCTTCCCTCCTGTGGCCAGGCATGGACTGTCTTTTCACTCATGCAGTGGTCCAGTCCCCTCTGCTTTGCTCAAGATCATTGCTTTTCAATTGCCCTCCTGCTGTATCATCAATTTTCCCTCTCTTTTGGATAACTCCATTAGCATAAAATTATGCCACCATATTTTCCATCTTAAAAACATCATAAAGCAGAAGCTTCCTTGACCCCACCTGTTTCTCCCTGCACTGTCCTAGTTATTTGTCACATCCATTCATTCCCTCCCCCTTATAACCAAACTCCTAGAAAGAATCGTCCATATTTCTCAGATGCTATTTTCCTATTCTCTTCTTTTAAATATGCATCTCTATACCACACTGCTGGAACTTTCTTTTCAGGATCACTGGTTATCTTCAGCATGATAAATTTAGTTATCTGGGTTCAGATCAAATTTTTCAGGGCTACATTTGACCAGTTGATTGATTTCTTCTTGAAATACATTGCTTGCTCTTCTCTTCTCTGGGTCTCACTCTCTCAGGGTCCTCCTCCTGACTCGCTCACCACTTCTCAGCCTGCCTTGCTAGCTGGTTGTATTTCTTCAGTATAGTCTCTGAATGATGGGATGTTTAAGGGCTCAGTCCTTGGATCTTTCTCCTTCTTTACATTCCCTTGCTAGGTGACCTTCTATTGTGACTTTAAATATTATCTGTATTCCAAAGGCTCCCTTGTGCATAGCTCAGCCCAGATGACTTCTCTGAACTCTGGACTTGTATATCCAACTGTCAATTCAAGACCTTCATGTGAATGTCTCATTTATATCTCAAATTCAATGTGTCTAAACTGAATTCTGGAATTTCCACCTCTATTCTTCAAAGCTGCTTCTCTTACAGACTTCTGCATACCCATAAAGGATAAAGGGCATCACATTCCTTTAATTGCTCCAGTCAACCCTTGGGATCATTCCCGTCTCTCCTTTTATTTTTCCTCACACCCCACATTCAATCTATCTTCAAAATTTTCTCCAGAATCTGCTTTTCACCTCCTCCACTGCTACTATGCGGGCATAGCCATCATTTATCTTTCATTGAGAATGTTAGAGGAACCTCCTGACTTCTCTTCATAGGTCCACCAGTTCCTCCTGCAGCTTTTTCTTCAGAGTGACCATGATCCTTTTCAAACACCTCAGATTGTGTTGCTTCCTCACGTAAAACCACTCCTTTGACTTCCTGCCTCTTCCAGATTCAAGTCAAGTCATCATCATGACCTGCATAGTCCATGGGGCCTGGCCACTTCCCTTCTATGACTTGACTCCTCACCCTTTCCTGTCACTCCAGGTTGGACGTGCCATCAGTTACTAGAGTATGTTACAGCCCTCTCCACCTTACAGGGCATGTCCTCTTGCTCTTTCCTTTGTCTCTTCTCCTCTGATCTGAGTCTTCCCGTGACCACCCTGTAAAAGAGCACCCTCCCTCTGGATTCTCTGGCCTCTGTATCCTCTGATATTTTTCTGCATCACCATGAACACCTTATTTATAAACCTTTCTCTTAATGTTTGCCTCTCCTGCCAGAGGGATAGCAGGGACTTTATTTACTCTCTATGTCTGGCATGCAGTAGGTGCTTAACATATATTAGGTGAATACATAAATAAGCTGTCAAGCTTATTCTTCCCACTCCCAACAGACTTCTACCTCAGAGTCCCTTGAGGTTTGGGGCATGGAATATTTCCACTTCTGTCTCTCTACATGTAAGTTTGCATCCTCAGTTTCTCCTACTCTCAGGTAAAGTGCTGTCCATTCTCCTAATCTTCATTTTCCTGCTCTACTTCCTTTTGTGTTCTCCTACATACTAATTTTGCTCCTCAAGCCATTTCTGTTCTCCCAATGGAACAGTTTTCTGTCAGTTTAGAGACATTTACAATTACCTGGCACCTTACCACAGGATCAAAGAAGCACTTTTCCCCAACTCTACGTCTCCTTTCTTTTCTTCCCTTTACACAGTTACTAAATTAACTACTCAGGTTAGCAAGTGTTGGCACATATCCCTTCCACATCCCCTTTCCACTTTTTACCTTCTGTAGATATTGCTGATTACTTCCAGCACTCTTTTCCTAAACTCAGCTTTCTTAATACATTATTCCAGGCAACCAATCAGAATTGGCACTTTGCAGGACACCTGCTTGACATCTGTGGAGCTTGTTCTTGTCTTAATTTCCTCGACTCACTGCTCCATCAATTACAGTAAAACTTCTGGAATCCTTGCATTCCTAAAATAATCATCTCTCTCTTCTCTTTCTTTCTTCTCTCTCTCTCTCTCTCTCTCTCTCTCTCTCTCTCTCTCTCTCTCTCTCACACACACACACACACACACACACACACACACACACATCCATCTTGATTTCTGGGACTCTCTTTTTGTTGTTATTTGTTTTAAATGCTGTTCCTTCTTAGTTTCCTTTTCAGATACTCTTCTCTTACCTCTCAAGTGTTTCTATTTCTCTATTTAGGAATTCTTTTTTTTTTTAAATAACTTTCTATTTATTTATTTATTTATTTTTATGTGGTGCTGAGGATTGAACTCATTGTCTCACCCATGCTAGGCAAGCACTCTACCACTGAGCCACAACCCCAGCCCTATTTAGGGATTCTTAACCTAAAGAGAATGATTTCCTAGGGAATCTGCAGATGAACTTAAGTGTGTGTGTGTGTGTGTGTGTGTGTGTGTGTGTGTGTGTGTAACATTTTAAAGTGTTTCCTAGCTAACCAGAGCAACTGTAGCATTTATCCAACTCAAAAGAGGGCTGAGAATCCCAGGTACTTTCTTACCCTGGGTAATCTCGCCTAGGCCCTGTCTTCAGCCATCAGCATGATGCAAGTGAGACACACTAGGGTTCCAGTCACCCATGTTCATGGTCCAGCTTCCTCTGTTAGAAGCTGACTCAGGGAACATCACCTAGCCTCTTTGAAACTTGGTTTGTCTAACTACAGAATGGCCAGAAATGATTTCCCCTGTGCAGGATTATTGTTAACAAAGAGAGATGTCATTTGTCATTTGTAAAACTCTTGGAGACTTATAGTAGTCAATAAGTGGTGGTTGTCATGGGTAGATGACCCATGTCATCTGGGTCCCTAAAGCACATATTCTTGTCTACTTGCTTCTCCCTAATTTTAAAATATATTTTCAGTTTTAGGGTTCTGCCTCACTGGAGCAATAAACATTGCGTGACTCATGCATTATGAATTAATTGACTCTGGGTGTTAGAAATTTGCTAACATGCACTTATTAATGCAAAACATCTAAGACAGCTGCACAAAGTACTGTAAGTCCATTTTTTTAGCACAATATTTGAAAAATTGGAATTGGGCATTTATATAAATTTAATCAGTCTGAGAGATGTTTATAAATTGGCTTTGAGTATTTGGAACAATAAAAATAGCACACTTTGAAGGATGTTATTAAACATAGCAGAAACCAAGTCATTCAATATGTACAATGTAATGAAAATTGATGGGTCAGAAAAAAATGGCCTTTTAAAGCTATGGAAGCTGAGCAGGTGTCTACCCTCCCATGTATTCCTTATGTTTATTGTATCCCACTAAACATATATCTGTTAAGCTGATCATTTATTTTTATCTTGGAAGCCAATCTTGATTCCATGCCAGATTTTGAAAAGGCTTATGTTTTTAGAAGTATGGTACATATTTATTATCAAAAGCAAAAGTTCTTTTATATAAAGAACTGTAAAATAACATAGCTAAATTCCAACCCAAATATTTTTGTTTGGAAAATAGCAAGGGTTCCAACAAATTCTGTGGCCTAGCAGGCTTATCATAAGTCTATATGGAGCCACCACATTCTATCATTGTAATCAATAAGTCTCCTGTTCCTTCTCTCCCAATCTACTCCTAAAGTGATGGTGGGGCATCTACAAGGTAAATTTAAAAGCTTCACTGTATTATGGAGAATATATTTGAAGAATTTTGCAGGACTTTTCTAAAGTCATTAAAAACACCATGAATTGGGAAAAAGTTAGAAACCAGAGGTCAAAGTCATTGCCTAGATCTTCCACTAAACAACTCTAATATGGAAAAAATTTAGCAACTTCATAATTAAGGTTCTTTTAATTTTTTTCTGTAATGAATTAGTTATCATGTGATAATGTATTTTTCTAATCAAGAAAAGACCTAAAGCCAGATATGGTGGTCCATACCTGTAATCCCAGGTACTTGAGATAAGGAGGAAGATAACAAGTTTGAAGGAACCTGGACACTTAGACCCTGTATCAAAATAAAAAATAAAAAGGGCTGGAGATGTGACTTAGTGGTATAGCTCCCCTGGGTTGAGTCCTTAGTACCAAAAAAAAAATTTTAATAAACAATAGACCTAAAGTCTGGGAAAGCACAGAGAACTGCAAAGATAAAGCAATTATCCAAAATTCCACCACCCAGAAATAACCAGTTTTTGTACACTTTATTTTCACCTACATCCTCCCTTCTCTTCTTTTGATTTCCCTTCTTTCCTCCTTTCCTTTCTCTCTCTTGCTTGCTTTTTTCTTTTCTTTCTCTTTTTAGATTTAGAATTACATATCTAAATAAATATACTTGTGTACACTTATTAAATGATATCTTAGAAATTATATGTGAATTTCATATGCGACAATATGAATAAATATCTACATAAATGTAAATAGTTAATAATTGGAATGAACTATTTAAATTAAACTATTTAATTTAAAAATTAAGTAAATTCTAATGCTCCTCATATGAATATACAAGAGAAAAAAGTAAATGTAGTATTAGAAAATGCAACCTTTGTGTTCATATGGGAAAGACATGTGAATCCATCTAAATGTGAGTACATCTTTAAATACATTTTTTTTAATTTATGAAAGGAAAGTGCTATATAAGAAATTTTCCTAGTTTTGAATCAATTTTTATTGTCTTTACATCAATCCTAATAAAACCATCTCCATGTTCATTCTGGCTCACTTTATTGCTCAAATTGTTAAAGAGAAATATGAAGCAAGTTTGATACTAGCTATTTATTTTCCTCTAGAGTAGAATATGGCTTTTCCCTTTTCTGCATTAAAATCATTAAGGATTAAGTATTTTTCAGAAGAAAACTTTAAATTGAAGGACTCTTATCTAAGTAATATTATGTGACTGCAGCTAAGGTAAGAATTATTAATATCTATCCTGTAGGGCAGCACAATAGGTAATATAAATTATGAATTATGTTTATTTCAACCAACTGTATGAGTCCTTGAAAGCCTGAGTCACTTGGAGATACTGAGAGATTATGCAGTCCTTGCAAATCCATTTTTTAATTAACACACATAATCCATAATGCTTTATTTCTTCAATTGTTTCTTTATCTAGTTTATTATTTGCATGTTAATTAGCTTTAAAAATTTATAGACACTTTTTATGTCAATTTGAATTGAATAAATTGTTGGTATTGACCATGTAGCCTGTTTAAAATCTCTCTGCTCTTTTGTACAGCATAGCATACAAAGTACTGTAACTGTGTATTCTCTTATTAATTGGGTATGGAGTCTTAATCAAACTTGGCACTATTTCTTGAAGACAGAACTTTCATGCTCCAGTTTGGTGGCACATGTGTCAGTAGGAATGCACCCCACCACACACATACCCCTGAAGACTCTGCTGCCTGCAGCTGCCTGAGTTCCAGCTTTATTATGTGAACAAGATTCCATAGGAGGCAGACTTCCTCTTGACATGGATGTGTTTGGATTCTGCCATGAACAGAAGCCAAGAGAACTCTTTCTGAAATATTAGATTGAGAACCTTTATTTTGAAAATGTGACCCTGTAATGTAGCAACAGAAACCCCTCTAATGGTTCTTTAAAATATCTTTGGCAAACCTTGAGCCAGTCAAAATATTTTCAGCTTATAGCATTTCAGCAATTGTTTTGGAAGCATCTTCTAGCTTGAGCACTGGTGTGTTAAGGATTGAAATTCACAGTGCAGGGAGGCTGGGAAAAATTCCTGCTTTCTGGTGCTGCAAGTACAGAGTACATCTGTTCTACTTGTTGGCACAGAGTGAAGGTCAAACTGCTGGAGACTCTTGAGAGGCTAAGGGGTCCCATTGGTTCCATGATAGGATTCCTGTTGGTCCTTGAGAGACCTCCTGCCACTAGGATAGTCTTGCTGCCATTCTGAGTTCCTTTGTTGTGGTTCTAGAGCTTTATTCAGATGCTTGCTTGCTACAGGTGCTTTTTTTTACCTGGGGGGTGGGAGATTGACATCCACATGTGTGAATTTTTAAGAAATAATGAATTTATAGGATATCTATTCAAATGACATTTTTTAGACAGTAAGGTTTCCAAATGCAAAACAGAAATGATTTCCTCAGTTCAGGAGACTGAAATACATCTGACTCTGAGAGTGCTAAAATAACAGCAATAGTCAAGCTTGGTTTTCTCAATGATGAGATTCTGAGTTATTGAGGCAATTTTCTTCTCATTATTTTGAAGTAGAGGTAGCATCTTTTTGAGTTGCGTGAATAAGGCTAATATTCCCTCATGATTTTGTAATTGAAAGAGTTTTTATTTGAAACTGAGCACAGTAAAGATACATGTGAATCTGCTATCCCAATCAAATTTTAAATAACATTTTGAAGTTACAACCTTTGTGTCTCTGTCTATGCATATGTTAAGTGAAAACAAACAAACAAAAAAAACCAAAAAAACAAACAACAACAACAAAAAAAAAAACCACATTGGTCCCATCTGAAAAAAATGATACAGATTTACCATCCATTAAAAAAAAAGTAATATGTAGTGAAACTAATTATCTTAGTCACAAATCCAAATGACTTTGTCGATTGAGCAAAGTGTGTTTGCAATTTCTGGCAACTCTAATTGTGAAAACAGCCCCGCAAAGGATATTACTATTGCTCTTTAATTGCCTCAAGTAACAGTACATGTTCCAGTGATGGGTCGTCTCATTTATCATGTTCCTTTGTGGATTACTTGCCTCACAGTGTTCAGCCTCCTTGGAACTCTTTCCAGTCAAGCCTCAGCTACTGGCTGATGGTTTCCCCACACTGGTCTGATAAACACTTTTAAAGCAGCTCTTCGGATGCTTCTCTTACTTCCGCTAGAGCCTGAGCTGCCCTGGGGGTACTGCTTTAGCTGTCCAGGGCTGTAAATCAGCCACTTGAGAGTCCCAGAGTTCTCCACTGGATGCCCCTGACCTGTGTGATTCTGAATCTCTGTGACTTAACCCTTGCTTAACATGGCCCTAGATTATACTAGATTTGGATTATTATTTATGTGAAACATTCTAGTGATTTGCTTGGGGTGGGGGAGACCTATTCAGTAAGTTTGCTTTTAAAAAAATATCTCAAGTTGTGATTTGTGAGGGTTCATCATATTTGTAAGTACTCGTTTAGGGTGTATTTTAGGAAGAATTTTTAAAAAGTTAATTTTCATGGTTTATTATTAATAATATTCACTACAATAAATGAGAATAACCTAGAAAAGTATGCACTATGAATGAATGAAAATGCTTCCATTCCTCAGTAAATGACTCAGAAGCAGTGTAAGGACATTCTGAAATATCTCTTCTGGCAATTAGTCTGTGGCAATTCACCTAGGGCCCTTGTTCAGGAGGGGGTTTCTGAAATTCTCTGGTGGGCTCTGCTGTCTTTCTGTCTGCACGCTAAGAAGCAGACCCTGCCACACACCAGAATCCTCTTGATATCAGCCCTATTTGGGTCACATGGCTTTGTTCTGATGATGAGCCTCCAGACTATCTCCTTAGGTGTATTGTAGGTTTGCACTGGTGAATAGACTCTGATGTCGTATGGAGAAGACATGGTGCAGGCATGATTTGTAAGGCTTGTATTGTGTGATCTGTGACTTTGGGCAGTTACCAAATTTGTACTATTTTATGCTTGTTTCTCGGGGAAACCTCTCTACCAACCACATCTATTCTTTTTCATGTTCCCCATCCTCTGCACACACACATACCCATACACACCTGCTACATAGACCTGAAATATATACCATCCTTTAAAATGATCTTAGTTCTCTGGTGCTACTTTTCAATGCCTAGATAGAAGTCAGCTTCTTAAAATTTCACTGTCATTTACTCCTAGTTATTCTCCCTAACATGAAGTCCATAGAACAATTGATATTTGTATATGATGATATAAATGTGCATGCTATGCTAAATAATTTGTTTGGCATAATACAGAAGTGGCACATTTTAAAGATGAACAGGAAAAGTTTGTAGAACAACCATAAGAATCAGAAAATCTCAGCAACTGTGCTAAATTGATTCTTTTGAAGACTAATTTTCTGATTTTAAAGAGTCTTACATTTTAACTTTTCATATAATACATGTAAGAGATGTAATATATTCTAGGGTTTTAGAGATGCACATTCATATTTCTGAGTTTATATGAATTCTAAACCTTAGAAAGGCCAGAAATTTAATGTGGAAAGAGATGAATAGGGAGAAGGAGAGCAGAAGGAAGAAGAGAGAAAAAGAGGGACAGAGAAGAATTGCACATATCAAAATTTTATTTAGTCCATGGATCTTCTAGACCTATATTTACATGTCGCTGGAGAACCTGATTTTGGAGGTTCTTGACTGAAAACTTTGTTTAGTGCTGATTTTAGAAGAAGCTCTTCCAAACTGGTGTCTGTACAGGTATCAGATAACAGGCTATGGAGCCTATTGGTCCTGAATGTGCCTTGGAAGCAGAGGTGCCTACTGTAGCAGCCTGGGAAGTGTCCATCCAATTGAAGAGTGCCATGGTACCCTAGTTATCCCAGCAAATCTAGATGTATATGTGAGGTTAAATTTCCAGAGGGAAAAGCAGAATGGCTTTGTAGGAAGTGCATAAAATTTGCTATCAGATTTGGTGTTAAGTTCTGGCTTTTCCATCTATAGACTGTGTGAACTTTTAGCTTAACTCTCTGAGCCTCAGTTTCTCTGTTTGTCAAATGTAGAGCAGTTATAAGGAATAAATGAAACAACATATATCCCAAAGTGCCTCGTACTTAGTAAGAATTAATAAATGTTACTATCTTTCTCTTTTTCCACCACTGAAGAGTATAGCAATGAAGTGGATAACACCCTCAGCAACTTTGTTTTGCTCTTCTTCCTGGTTTGACTAGATAAAATCTGTTCCATCACATTTTTAATCAAAACTCTTGCATTTTATCTGGTCTATCCCCAGTGAGTTAGAGAAGAAATTCCTAGAGAAATTCTAATCCTAGAGAGAGGCTGAGAGAGAGTGTGTACCCAGGCATATTACCCAATGATATACAGCTAATACAATGAAACTGCACATCATTTTTTTATAGATTCCCTAACTTAGAGGGAACTTATTCTTTAATCTCCTCTGACATAAAACTCAATTAGGGATTAAGAAGGTGATGTGTAATCAATATTTTTATTCAAAAGTGATTTTTCTTTATCTAGAAGCATATACAGTTACACTGCTCTGAAATCTTTATCAGCTTAGACAACAAGAGAGTGACATTCAACACGTATTAGATCGCCTAGAGGTCACATAATCTATTGTGGGTGGTGTTCTGTTGTACTGTAATGATCTAGAGACCATACAGACTCCTAAAATGCCCTTACGTTTGATTGTGTAAAGTAAAAGAGAGCTGTTAATCAAAAAATTCACTCAAGATATTATTGAAACAATGAGAAATTCAAAGACACAGGGAGTTCTAAAACTAAACTTTCTACCTTGTATTCTCATTCATATTCTCTCTCTCTCTCTCTCTCTCTCTCTCTCTCTCTCTCTCTCTCTCTCTCTCTCTCCTCTCTCTCTCTCTCTCTCTCTCTCCCTACCCCCCTTTCTCCTCCATGTCATGTTTGAATCAGTATCTTAGTAACACCCATGCTGGAAGACCTCCATCTAGTAGCCTGTTGATGGGATGCTGTGAGATGTGATACTCCTGTGACTTCTCTTTCCTCAGTTAAATTCTAGAGCATGCTACAACCTTGGCATCATTTTGGAATTATACATAACAGATTGTAATACCAAA
This sequence comes from Urocitellus parryii, assembly GCF_045843805.1. Taxonomy (NCBI): domain Eukaryota; kingdom Metazoa; phylum Chordata; class Mammalia; order Rodentia; family Sciuridae; genus Urocitellus; species Urocitellus parryii. The sequence continues at coordinate 28,990 of NW_027553663.1, forward strand.
ATTTTAGAACAATAGTGTAGAGTAAAAATATCAAGATACAATTTAATTGGGGAAGCCACAAAGCAAAGTTTGTCAGTAGTTAGTTATTATTATCTTTGATAGATTACATATTATAATGTACATATTTGAAGCTTCTATATTTAGGTTTTCAGGGCTAATTTAAGTGTTAGTAGTGAAAAATATTTATATAACAATCTTATAATTATTTCTCTTCTTATCAATTTCAGGGTCAGCCTGGTCCTCAGGTAAGTGATCTCTTTTCTAATAAATTGGCACCAACTTAGGATTTTCTCAAGTTTTTCTTCAATTCTTTTTTAAAGAATATAAGAAAGCTATGAGATGGTAATTATGACAGCACATTGTTGACCAAATCTTTCCCAGGAGTAAAGCCCTGGGGCCTCTGTAGGGTTGTGTGAGCCACATCAGCTGTTAGGCCAGATGGCAAATTGAGCTGAGTGCCATCATATAAAGCAAAACTCTTCACTGACCTCGACCAGGGCCACACGACTGTCATGGAAGGCAGAATGACTTAGTTAAGGTTGGGAGTGAACTGATTTGAATTAGGTACTGGTTAATTATGGACTAATAATGTTGTAGACCCACACAGTCTCTGATAATTTAAACTGCAATTCTGCTAGCTTCTCTTGATTCAATATAGACAGATACTGACTTTGTTGTACATTTTCAGTATAGACTAACTGCAGCTGACATGAATTGTAATTGAGCATGAATACAGTCAACAGAAAATTTTTGAGCCTTAAATCATATTGAAGAAAATAACAAAATTTTAGGGTGGGGAAGAATTTGTATAAAGCTAAAAACAAAAGAAGAGGATTTCTAGAAATAGTCAATGCGAAATATGGGAAGCTGTAGGGACATGCAGAATGGGTATTCCAGCACTGTCTTTGAGCACGGTTGTGGTATGGGTGGGCAACTACACCCATTCCCACATCCAAGTGCAAGCATCTTACATAAAGCAGGATGGAAAATTTACATATGAAATATAGAGACTTGGATATTGGACATAAAGACAGGATTAAAAGTATATTATTTAAGAAAGTGCTAAAGAAAATAATTACAAATAGCAAAGTACAGTCATAATAGGTCTTGAGTATTAGCCGTAGTTGATGAATAGAAGAAAGAGTAAGCCAGATGACAAGCCAAGAATGGACAGAACCAGGAGCACCATGGATCATTATAGCGAAGACTTGAACATGTATCATGGTACTTCAGAGGACCTTGATTCCAGGTCTTATATTTACTGTGAAAAAAACACAAAGTTTATCTAATTTTCATGTATATTTGACAATTCTGGAAATTTAGAGTGAAAATGGAACTGGAATTATCAAATGGTTCCCTGCTCTTGTTTTTCCTTTGTTTTGGCCTGTAGGGACCAAGACAATCACATGAGAATTTAATTCAAAACATCTTCCTCAGATCACAGCAAGAGGAGTGCAATGAATTTAGGGAGAATAGGTGTAAGAGGGAAGTGAAAAACCAACTCATACTCTCACATTGTATTTCTGGAGCACAAAAGAAAAAGTCTAGCCTACCTCTAAGACTCCATTATTATCATAATAGTTTTCCAAAGAAACTTCCATTTTTGTGTATTAAATAGTTCTTAGTGAAGTTTTCAATTAAATACATGATCATTAGCTGTTTTGAGGATCTTTATAAATTATAGGTGAATTTTATATAGAGGCTCCTATCCATCTTTATGTTTAATTTTCACCACTACCTGTTTTAATGTGTTAATTTCTCAGGCCCTAATATGTTATTGGGAAATTTATTTTGCAAAGAAAGTAGACTTTCAACAGGATTTTAACTCAAGAAATAAAATTCATCTATCAAAAATCTGAACATTTAGAAATGACTCCTGTAATAGATGTGATTATCAATTAGTGCAGCAGTTATTACATTTTATACAATTATATCTTACATTCACACTTTAGAATGCATCTACTTTTTTCTTGAGTAAATTCATGTAAACTATACATTAAATCTGTTTAACACAGGTTCATAAGGTGCATTCAGTGAATAAGCAAGCAATATACACTTAAAACCCAAAGTTGGGAAATTTTATGGATTTTTAAATGGTTAAAAGGTTTATTTTATGTGATCAAATTTATCTTAAAATTTTCTTATTCTGTTATTTAGCCACTGCAAACGACTAGTCACATAGAATGTATTTCTAGTACCAGGAACTTGTAATTTGGGGTATGTCTTTCTCTTTTTTTTTTTTAATGACTTAAAACAATCTCTTCTTTTTCCTTAAAATGTCAATGTTTTTAGTTTCCCTCACTTGCTTCTTTTTGTGTGGGTGTAAAATTCAATATAATTTACCTACACTTCCTCCCTGCTGATCCTCTTCCTTCTTAACCTTTGCACATGCCATTAACTATGGGAAAGGGAAGGGCATGAACATTGAAAAACTTCCTTCTTACCTTCTCTCCCATCTCCTTCTGCAACTACTTTAGGGAAGTGGAAAAAAAAGAAGAGTTTGCCATGTAAATAAGGGACAACTTATTTCCAAGTTTCCTTCCCCTCCCTGAGTCATAGCCATATCACCTGTGGCCTCTGTTATCTAGCCTGCCTACTCCTTTGAATATCCACTCCTGTTGAGCAGTATTCTGAATGATACATTTCTAAATGTCAAATTCCAATTTTTGATAGATTTTTCATTAAGATACAAGTACCAATTAATGGTTTGTTTCTATAATAAGAGTATTTGGGGGGATTGGGAATAACCTGTGGATTATTATAATAATTATATCATAATCCCCATGGGAAGACAAAATAAGATTTCCAAACAATTAACTTCCAAAGAGAATCAGAAATGTTTGAATTGTGATTTTTGAACACTTTTAACTTTTAAAAAAGATTTGAACAGAATTGCACCTAGGCACTTCTTATTCTTGTGCAAAAGTTTATGCTTATGATTTTTTTGCATAGTTTTAAACCATTCCACATCATCTTATTCACAATATTAAAAGGTGTAGAACTCTTCTTTAATACTTTTTTCCATATCACGTGTTCTTTCATAAGGGCTTCCATATGAATAAGGTTGTATTTTGAAGACTGTTGGTTATGAGGGAGTTATTCAGTGAGTCGTTCTGATCATTTTCCTAAAGTTGAATACAGCTTAGATGGACTTAAGCTGAGATCCTTAAGACATTGTGAAGAAGACTGAGAAGTAAATGGCAGTGAACCCTGTTACAGTTGTAGTATAAAGCTGATAGGAAAGGAGAGCTTAGGGAAGACAGGTGAGTGTTAGCATTTACCTGGGGGGTGGAGTGGGGGGAAGGTTCCTGACATGGAAAACAAAATAATGAAAGGATATTAGAAAGAAAGGAGAAAAGCAATTCTAGCACCTAGGGTTAAGGTAAAAAATAAATAAAAAATAAAGAGGCAGGACATGAATGGAGAGGATGTTGCCGTGACTCTACTGAATCAAAGGACATTAAATTTTTGGAGGGGGAAGACGACACACTAGAGTAAATAATGTCACAGTGACTTGAAAAACATGAGTTTAAAGAAGAAAAATAAGTGACAACAGAGGACAAGTAAGGCAGAAGGAAGGAAAGGAAGTAGAAAAAAGGCAGATGAGTGTTTGAGTATTTCGCATTGTCTCTAGTTTGAAATACAATCTATTGAAATGAAAGTGACCCTGATATTTGTTCAGTAACTCATATTAACATAATTAAATTCAATCACTCAACAAGTATTTATTTAACTTCTGCTAAGGCACAGGAAGACTGGAATTATGGTGAATAAAACAGATTCAGCTTCTGTTCTTACAATGACTCTGTTTTATTTTTATTTTGAAAAATTATATATTTTAATTTAAATATTTAATTGAATGTATTGAAGGTGAACAGTGATGACTTCATATATATTTACATCAATGATGGTTAAAACAAAAGAATTATCATCCACCTCTACCCATGCAAGACAATGTTACCTCCTCACAAGTGGTTCCTCTATCCACTGAAAGTTTGTAACTTTTTGCCAAAATCTCCCCATTTCTGCCACCTATAGTCCTGACTCTATGTTTCTATGAATTCAGCTTCTTTTAAATTTGACATATGAGTGAGATCATACAGTATTTGTCTTTCTGACTCTGGTTTACTTCACTTTGTAGAATGTCCTCCAGGTTAATCTATGTTATCAAAACTGCCGGGATTTCCTTCTCACTCATAGCTAATAATATTCTGTTGTTATTATGTGTATGTATGTATATATATATATATATATATATATATATATATATATATATATATACACACACCTCCATTCATCCGTCAATGGACATTTATCCTGATTCTATATGTTGACTATTATGGATAGATTTCACATAGATGTGATATTAGGAAGTATTTGTCTTTCTGTGCCTGGCTCATTTAAATTAATAAAATGTCCTCCAGGTTCATCCATATTTTTGCAAATGGCAGGATTTATTCTTATATGTGGCAGAATAGTATTCCATTGTGTATATATACCATATTTTTCTTACTCATCTGAGAAAGAAAAATGAACACTTAGGTTGATTCCATATTGTGGGTGCTGTGAAAAGTACTTCAGTAATCATGGGCTTACAGAGATCTCTTTAATATCCTGATTTCATTTCCCTTTGAATATATTCCTATAAGTGAGATTGCTGAACAAATGGTGATTCTGTTTTTAATTTTTAAGGTACTTGTATGCTGTTTTCCATAATGATGGTGATTCTTCACTTTCCTACCAATAATGAACAGGGCTCTATTTTCTCCATACTCTCACTTATATCTTGTATCTTGTTTTTTGGAAAATAGCCATCTTAAGAGGTGTGAGATTATATCTCTCTATAGATTTTATTGCATTTCCCTGACAGTGTGCTAAGCATGCTTACATGTCCTGTTGGCCATTTGTATGTTTAATTTAGAAAAAAAATTCACA
>NW_027553664.1:0-33883 GCF_045843805.1 Urocitellus parryii
GAGCCAAGTGGGATTCGTGTACTGATCACTACCTGCAAGTATCATCAAGATTGGGTGAAAAAATGTTTGCTGATATTTCAGGAAACTCGCAGTTTTTTGGAAGCTTGGCAACCCCTTTCAATGAAAGGGATTCTCGTCAGTCTGTGCTTGGGGGTACTTCAATAGCACACAAACCATAGCGATAGAACTTGGAACTATATTATTGTGCCAAGTTTCAAAGAGCTAGCACAAACCGTGTTTGATTTAGAGTTCCAACTACACGTATCTATATAAGAGAAAACAGAGTGAAACCTAAACATGAAAACGGTTACTGCAAAGGAACGTTTTAACCTAGAAGAACGAAATTTGGTGACAAAAGTGGGATTGGTGTACTGATCATTAAATGGAAGTATCATCAAGATTGGGTGAAAAAAATGTTTGCTGAGATTTCAGGAAACTCGTAGTTTTTTGGAAGCTTGGCAACCCCTTTCAATGAAAGGGATTCTCGTCAGTCTCTGCTTGGGGCTACTTCAATAACACACAAACCCTAGCCATAGAACTTGGAACTACATTATTGTGCCAAGTTTCAAAGAGCTAGCACAAACCGAGTTTGATTTAGAGTTCCAACTACATGTATCCATATAGGAGAAAACAGAGTGAAACCTAAACATGAAAACGGTTACTGCAAAGGAACGGTTTAACCTAGAAGAACGAAATTTGGTGAGCCAAGTGGGATTCGTGTACTGATCACTACCTGCAAGTATCATCAAGATTGGGTGAAAAAATGTTTGCTGAGATTTCAGGAAACTCGCAGTTTTTTGGAAGCTTGGCAACCCCTTTCAATGAAAGGGATTCTCGTCAGTCTCTGCTTGGGGCTACTTCAATAGCACACAAACCATAGCGATAGAACTTGGAACTACATTATTGTGCCAAGTTTCAAAGAGCTAGCACAAACCGTGTTTGATTTAGAGTTCCAACTACACGTATCTATATAGGAGAAAACAGAGTGAAACCTAAACATGAAAACGGTTACTGCAAAGGAACGTTTTAACCTAGAAGAACGAAATTTGGTGAGCCAAGTGGGATTGGTGTACTGATCATTAAATGGAAGTATCATCAAGATTGGGTGAAAAAATGTTTGCTGAGATTTCAGGAAACTCGTAGATTTTTGGAAGCTTGGCAACCCCTTTCAATGAAAGGGATTCTCGTCAGTCTCTGCTTGGGGCTACTTCAATAGCACACAAACCCTAGGGATAGACCTTGGAACTATATTATTGTGCCAAGTTTCAAAGAGCTAGCACAAACCGTGTTTGATTTAGAGTTCCAACTACATGTATCCATATAGGAGAAAACAGAGTGAAACCTAAACATGAAAACGGTTACTGCAAAGGAACGGTTTAATCTAGAAGAACGAAATTTGGTGAGCCAAGTGGGATTGGTGTACTGATCATTAAATGGAAGTATCATCAAGACTGGGTGAAAAAATGTTTGCTGAGATTTCAGGAAACTCGCAGTTTTTTGGAAGCCTGGCAACCCCATTCTATGAAAGGGATTCTCGTCAGTCTCTGCTTGGGCCTACTTTAATAGCACACAAACCTTAGCGATAGAACTTGGAACTACATTATTGTGCCAAGTTTCAAAGAGCTAGCACAAACCGTGTTTGATTTAGAGTTCCAACTACATGTATCCATATAGGAGAAAACAGAGTGAAACCTAAACATGAAAACGGTTACTGCAAACGAACGGTTTAACATAGAAAAACGAAATTTGGTGAGCCAAGTGGGATTGGTATACTGATCATTAAATGGAAGTATCATCAAGATTGGGTGAAAAAATATTTGCTGAGATTTCTGTAAACTCGTAGTTTTTTGGAAGCTTGGCAACCCCTTTCAATGAAAGGGATTCTCGTCAGTCTCTGCTTGGGGCTACTTCAATAGCACACAAACCCTAGCGATAGAACTTGAAACTACATTATTGTGCCAAGTTTCAAAGAGCTAGCACAAATCGTGTTTGATTTAGAGTTCCAACTACATGTATCCATATAGGAGAAAACAGAGTGAAACCTAAACATGAAAACGGTTACTGCAAAGGAACGGTTTAACTTAGAAGAACGAAATTTGGTGAGCCAAGTGGGATTAGTGTACTGATCATTAAATGGAAGTACCATCAAGATTGGGTGAAAAAATGTTTGCTGATATTTCAGGAAACTCGTAGTTTTTTGGAAGCTTGGCAACCCCTTTCAATGAAAGGGATTCTCGTCAGTCTCTGCTTGGGGCTACTTCAATAGCACACAAACCATAGCGATAGAACTTGGAACTACATTATTGTGCCAAGTTTCAAAGAGCTAGCACAAACCGTGTTTGATTTAGAGTTCCAACTACATGTATCCATATAGGAGAAAACAGAGTGAAACCTAAACATGAAAACGGTTACTGCAAAGGAACGGTTTAACCTAGAAGAACGAAATTTGGTGAGCCAAGTGGGATTGGTGTACTGATTATTAAATAGAAGTATCATCAAGATTGGGTGAACAAATGTTTGCAGAGATTTCGGGAAACTCGTAGTTTTTTGGAAGCTTGGCAACCCCTTTCAATGAAAGGGATTCTCGTCAGTCTCTGCTTGGGGCTACTTCAATAGCACACAAACCATAGCGATAGAACTTGAACTACATTATTGTGCCAAGTTTCAAAGAGCTAGCACAAACCGTGTTTGATTTAGAGTTCCAACTACATGTATCCATATAGGAGAAAACAGAGTGAAACCTAAACATGAAAACGGTTACTGCAAAGGAACGGTTTAACCTAGAAGAACGAAATTTGGTGAGCCAAGTGGGATTCGTGTACTGATCACTACCTGCAAGTATCATCAAGATTGGGTGAAAAAATGTTTGCTGAGATTCAGGAAACTCGCAGTTTTTTGGAAGCTTGGCAACCCCTTTCAATGAAAGGGATTCTCGTCAGTCTCTGCTTGGGGCTACTTCAATAGCACACAAACCCTAGCGATAGAACTTGAAACTACATTATTGTGCCAAGTTTCAAAGAGCTAGCACAAACCGTGTTTGATTTAGAGTTCCAACTACATGTATCCATATAGGAGAAAACAGAGTGAAACCTAAACATGAAAACGGTTACTGCAAAGGAACGGTTTAACCTAGAAGAACAAAATTTGGTGAGCCAAGTGGGATTCGTGTACTGATCACTACCTGCAAGTATCATCAAGATTGGGTGAAAAAATGTTTGCTGATATTTCAGGAAACTCGCAGTTTTTTGGAAGCTTGGCAACCCCTTTCAATGAAAGGGATTCTCGTCAGTCTGTGCTTGGGGTACTTCAATAGCACACAAACCATAGCGATAGAACTTGGAACTACATTATTGTGCCAAGTTTCAAAGAGCTAGCACAAACCGTGTTTGATTTAGAGTTTCAACTACATGTATCCATATAGGAGAAAACAGAGTGAAACCTAAACATGAAAACGGTTACTGCAAAGGAACGGTTTAACCTAGAAGAACGAAATTTGGTGAGCCAAGTGGGATTCGTGTACTGATCACTACCTGCAAGTATCATCAAGATTGGGTGAAAAAATGTTTGCTGAGATTCAGGAAACTCGCAGTTTTTTGGAAGCTTGGCAACCCCTTTCAATGAAAGGGATTCTCGTCAGTCTCTGCTTGGGGCTACTTCAATAGCACACAAACCATAGCGATAGAACTTGGAACTACATTATTGTGACAAGTTTCAAAGAGCTAGCATAAACCGTGTTTGATTTAGAGTTCCAACTACACGTATCTATATAGGAGAAAACAGAGTGAAACCTAAACATGAAAACGGTTACTGCAAAGGAACGTTTTAACCTAGATGAACGAAATTTGGTGACAAAAGTGGGATTGGTGTACTGATCATTAAATGGAAGTATCATCAAGATTGGGTGAAAAAGTGTTTGCTGAGATTTCAGGAAACTCGTAGTTTTTTGGAAGCTTGGCAACCCCTTTCAATGAAAGGGATTCTCGTCAGTCTCTGCTTGGGGCTACTTCAATAACACACAAACCCTAGCCATAGAACTTGGAACTACATTATTGTGCCAAGTTTCAAAGAGCTAGCACAAACCGTGTTTGATTTAGAGTTCCAACTACATGTATCCATATAGGAGAAAACAGAGTGAAACCTAAACATGAAAACGGTTACTGCAAAGGAACGGTTTAACCTAGAAGAACGAAATTTGGTGAGCCAAGTGGGATTCGTGTACTGATCACTACCTGCAAGTATCATCAAGATTGGGTGAAAAAATGTTTGCTGAGATTTCAGGAAACTCGCAGTTTTTTGGAAGCTTGGCAACCCCTTTCAATGAAAGGGATTCTCGTCAGTCTCTGCTTGGGGCTACTTCAATAGCACACAAACCATAGCGATAGAACTTGGAACTACATTATTGTGCCAAGTTTCAAAGAGCTAGCACAAACCGTGTTTGATTTAGAGTTCCAACTACACGTATCTATATAGGAGAAAACAGAGTGAAACCTAACATGAAAACGGTTACTGCAAAGGAACGTTTTAACCTAGAAGAACGAAATTTGGTGAGCCAAGTGGGATTGGTGTACTGATCATTAAATGGAAGTATCATCAAGATTGGGTGAAAAAATGTTTGCTGAGATTTCAGGAAACTCGTAGATTTTTGGAAGCTTGGCAACCCCTTTCAATGAAGGGATTCTCGTCAGTCTCTGCTTGGGGCTACTTCAATAGCACACAAACCCTAGGGATAGACCTTGGAACTATATTATTGTGCCAAGTTTCAAAGAGCTAGCACAAACCGTGTTTGATTTAGAGTTCCAACTACATGTATCCATATAGGAGAAAACAGAGTGAAACCTAAACATGAAAACGGTTACTGCAAAGGAACGGTTTAACCTAGAAGAACGAAATTTGGTGAGCCAAGTGGGATTGGTGTACTGATCATTAAATGGAAGTATCATCAAGACTGGGTGAAAAAATGTTTGCTGAGATTTCAGGAAACTCGCAGTTTTTTGGAAGCCTGGCAACCCCATTCTATGAAAGGGATTCTCGTCAGTCTCTGCTTGGGCCTACTTTAATAGCACACAAACCTTAGCGATAGAACTTGGAACTACATTATTGTGCCAAGTTTCAAAGAGCTAGCACAAACCGTGTTTGAGTTAGAGTTCCAACTACATGTATCCATATAGGAGAAAACAGAGTGAAACCTAAACATGAAAACGGTTACTGCAAACGAACGGTTTAACATAGAAAAACGAAATTTGGTGAGCCAAGTGGGATTGGTGTACTGATCATTAAATGGAAGTATCATCAAGATTGGGTGAAAAAATATTTGCTGAGATTTCTGTAAACTCGTAGTTTTTTGGAAGCTTGGCAACCCCTTTCAATGAAAGGGATTCTCGTCAGTCTCTGCTTGGGGCTACTTCAATAGCACACAAACCCTAGCGAGAGAACTTGAAACTACATTATTGTGCCAAGTTTCAAAGAGCTAGCACAAACCGTGTTTGATTTAGAGTTCCAACTACATGTATCTATATAGGAGAAAACAGAGTGAAACCTAAATATGAAAACGATTACTGCAAAGGAACGGTTTAACCTAGAAGAACGAAATTTGGTGAGCCAAGTGGGATTGGTGTACTGATCATTAAATGGAAGTATCATCAAGATTGGGTTAAAAAATGTTAGCTGAGATTTCAGGAAACTCGTAGTTTTTTGGAAGCTTGATAACCCCTTTCAATGAAAGGGATTCTCGTCAGTCTCTGCTTGGGGCTACTTCAATAACACACAAACCATAGCCATAGAACTTGGAACTACATTATTGTGCCAAGTTTCAAAGAGCTAGCACAAATCGTGTTTGATTTAGAGTTCCAACTACATGTATCCATATAGGAGAAAACAGAGTGAAACCTAAACATGAAAACGGTTACTGCAAAGGAACGGTTTAACTTAGAAGAACGAAATTTGGTGAGCCAAGTGGGATTAGTGTACTGATCATGAAATGGAAGTACCATCAAGATTGGGTGAAAAAATGTTTGCTGAGATTTCAGGAAACTCGTAGTTTTTTGGAAGCTTGGCAACCCCTTTCAATGAAAGGGATTCTCGTCAGTCTCTGCTTGGGGCTACTTCAATAGCACACAAACCATAGCGATAGAACTTGGAACTACATTATTGTGCCAAGTTTCAAAGAGGTAGCACAAATCGTGTTTGATTTAGAGTTCCAAGTACATGTATCCATATAGGAGAAAACAGAGTGAAACCTAAACATGAAAACGGTTCCTGCAAAGGAACGGTTTAACCTAGAAGAACGAAATTTGGTGTGCCAAGTGGGATTGGTGTACTGATCATTAAATGGAAGGATCATCAAGATTGGGTGAAAAAACGTTTGCTGAGATTTCAGGAAACTCGTAGTTTTTTGGAAGCTTGGCAACCCCTTTCAATGAAAGGGATTCTCGTCATTCTCTGCTTGGGGCTACTTCAATAGCACACAAACCATAGCGATAGAACTTGGAACTATATTATTGTGCCAAGTTTCAAAGAGCTAGCACAAACCGTGTTTGATTTAGAGTTCCAAATACATGTATCTATATAGGACAAAACAGAGTGAAACCTAAATATGAAAACGATTACTGCAAAGGAACGGTTTAACCTATAAGAACGAAATTTGGTGAGCCAAGTGGGATTCGTGTACTGATCACTACCTGCAAGTATCATCAAGATTGGGTGAAAAAATGTTTGCTGATATTTCAGGAAACTCGCAGTTTTTTGGAAGCTTGGCAACCCCTTTCAATGAAAGGGATTCTCGTCAGTCTGTGCTTGGGGGTACTTCAATAGCACACAAACCATAGCGATAGAACTTGGAACTACATTATTGTCCAAGTTTCAAAGAGCTAGCACAAACCGTGTTTGATTTAGAGTTCCAACTACATGTATCCATACAGGAGAAAACAGAGTGAAACCTAAACATGAAAACGGTTACTGCAAAGGAACGGTTTAACCTAGAAGAACGAAATTTGGTGAGCCAAGTGGGATTCGTGTACTGATCACTACCTGCAAGTATCATCAAGATTGGGTGAAAAAATGTTTGCTGAGATTCAGGAAACTCGCAGTTTTTTGGTAGCTTGGCAACCACTTTCAATGAAAGGGATTCTCGTCAGTCTCTGCTTGGGGCTACTTCAATAGCACACAAACCATAGCGATAGAACTTGGAACTACATTATTGTGCCAAGTTTCAAAGAGCTAGCACAAACCGTGTTTGATTTAGAGTTCCAACTACACGTATCTATATGGGAGAAAACAGAGTGAAACCTAAACATGAAAACGGTTACTGCAAAGGAACGGTTTAACCTAGAAGAACGAAATTTGGTGAGCCAAGTGGGATTCGTGTACTGATCACTACCTGCAAGTATCATCAAGATTGGGTGAAAAAATGTTTGCTGAGATTCAGGAAACTCGCAGTTTTTTGGAAGCTTGGCAACCCCTTTCAATGAAAGGGATTCTCGTCAGTCTCTGCTTGGGGCTACTTCAATAGCACACAAACCCTAGCGATAGAACTTGAAACTACATTATGTGCCAAGTTTCAAAGAGCTAGCACAAACCGTGTTTGATTTAGAGTTCCAAATACATGTATCCATATAGGAGAAAACAGAGTGAAACCTAAACATGAAAACGGTTACTGCAAAGGAACGGTTTAACCTAGAGAACAAAATTTGGTGAGCCAAGTGGGATTCGTGTACTGATCACTACCTGCAAGTATCATCAAGATTGGGTGAAAAAATGTTTGCTGATATTTCAGGAAACTCGCAGTTTTTGGAAGCTTGGCAACACTTTTCAATGAAAGGGATTCTCGTCAGTCTCTGCTTGGGCTACTTCAATAGCACACAAACCATAGCCATAGAACTTGGAACTACATTATTGTGCCAAGTTTCAAAGAGCTAGCACAAACCGTGTTTGATTTAGAGTTCCAACTACATGTATCCATATAGGAGAAAACAGAGTGAAACCTAAACATGAAAACGGTTACTGCAAAGGAACGGTTTAACTTAGAAGAACGAAATTTGGTGAGCCAAGTGGGATTGGTGTACTGATCATTAAATGGAAGTATCATCAAGATTGGGTGAAAAAATGTTTGCTGAGATTTCAGGAAACTCGCAGTTTTTTGGAAGCTTGGCAACCCCTTTCAATGAAAGGGATTCTCGTCAGTCTCTGCTTGGGGCTACTTCAATAGCACACAAACCATAGCGATAGAACTTGGAACTACATTATTGTGCCAAGTTTCAAAGAGCTAGCACAAACCGTGTTTGATTTAGAGTTCCAACTACATGTATCCATATAGGAGAAAACAGAGTGAAACCAAAACATGAAAACGGTTACTGCAAAGGAACGGTTTAACCTAGAAGAACGAAATTCGGTGTGCCAAGTGGGATTGGTGTACTGATCATTAAATGGAAGTATCATCAAGATTGGGCGAAAAAATGTCTGCTGAGATTTCAGGAAACTCGCAGTTTTTTGAAGCCTGGCAACCCCTTTCAATGAAAGGGATTCTCGTCAGTCTCTGCTTGGGGCTACTTCAATAGCACACAAACCATAGCGATAGAACTTGGAACTACATTATTGTGCCAAGTTTCAAAGAGCTAGCACAAACCGGTTTGATTTAGAGTTCCAACTACATGTATCCATATAGGAGAAAACAGAGTGAAACCAAAACATGAAAACGGTTACTGCAAAGGAACGGTTTAACCTAGAAGAACGAAATTTGGTGTGCCAAGTGGGATTGGTGTACTGATCATTAAATGGAAGTATCATCAAGATTGGGTGAAAAAATGTCTGCTGAGATTTCAGGAAACTCGCAGTTTTTTGAAGCATGGCAACCCCTTTCTATGAAAGGGATTCTCGTCAGTCTCTGCTTGGGGCTACTTCAATAGCACACAATCCATAGCGATAGAACTTGGAACTACATTATTGTGCCAAGTTTCAAAGAGCTAGCACTAACCGTGTTTGATTTAGAGTTCCAACTACATGTATCCATATAGGAGAAAACAGAGTGAAACCTAAACATAAAAACGGTTACTGCAAAGGAACGGTTAAACCTAGAAGAACGAAATTTAGTGAGCCAAGTGAAATTCGTGTACTGATCACAACCTGCAAGTATCTTAAAGATTGGGTGAAAAAATGTTTGCTGAGATTTCAAGAAACTCGTAGTTTTTTGGAAGCTTGGCAACCCCTTTCAATGAAAGGGATTCTCGTCAGTCTCTGCTTGGGGCTACTTCAATAGCACACAAACCCTAGCGAGAGAACTTGAAACTACATTATTGTGCCAAGTTTCAAAGAGCTAGCACAAACCGTGTTTGATTTAGAGTTCCAACTACATGTATCCATATAGGAGAAAACAGAGTGAAACCTAAATATGAAAACGATTACTGCAAAGGAACTGTTTAACCTAGAAGAAAGAAATTTGGTGAACCAAGTGGGATTGGTGTACTGATCATTAAATGGAAGTATCATCAAGATTGGGTGAAAAAATGTTAGCTGAGATTTCAGGAAACTCGTAGTTTTTTGGAAGCTTGATAACCCCTTTCAATGAAAGGGATTCTCGTCAGTCTCTGCTTGGGGCTACTTCAATAACACACAAACCATAGCCATAGAACTTGGAACTACATTATTGTGCCAAGTTTCAAAGAGCTAGCACAAACCGTGTTTGATTTAGAGTTCCAACTACATGTATCCATATAGGAGAAAACAGAGTGAAATCTAAACATGAAAACGGTTACTGCAAAGGAACGGTTTAACCTAGAAGAACGAAATTTGGTGACCAAAGTGGGATTCGTGTACTGATCATTAAATGGAAGTATCATCAAGATTGGGTGAAAAAATGTTTGCTCATATTTCAGGAAACTCGTAGTTTTTTGGAAGCTTGGCAACCCCTTTCAATGAAAGGGATTCTCGTCAGTCTCTGCTTGGGGCTACTTCAATAGCACACAAACCATAGTGATAGAACTTGGAACTACATTATTGTGCCAAGTTTCAAAGAGCTAGCACAAACCGTGTTTGATTTAGAGTTCCAACTACATGTATCCATATAGGAGAAAACAGAGTGAAACCTAAACATGAAAACGGTTACTGCAAAGGAACGGTTTAACCTAGAAGAACGAAATTTGGTGTGCCAAGTGGGATTGGTGTACTGATAATTAAATGGAAGTATCATCAAGATTGGGTGAAAAAATGTCTGCTGAGATTTCAGGAAACTCGCAGTTTTTTGAAGCATGGCAACCCCTTTCTATGAAAGGGATTCTCGTCAGTCTCTGCGTGGGGCTACTTCAATAGCACACAAACCATAGCGATAGAACTTGGAACTACATTATTGTGCCAAGTTTCAAAGAGCTAGCACAAACCGTGTTTGATTTAGAGTTCCAACTACATGTATCCATATAGGAGAAAACAGAGTGAAACCTAAATATGAAAACGATTACTGCAAAGGAACGGTTTAACCTAGAAGAACGAAATTTGGTGAGCCAAGTGGATTGGTGGACTGATCATTAAATGGAAGTATCATCAAGATTGGGTGAAAAAATGTTAGCTGAGATTTCAGGAAACTCGTAGTTTTTTGGAAGCTTGATAACCCCTTTCAATGAAAGGGATTCTCGTCAGTCTCTGCTTGGGGATACTTCAATAGCACACAAACCATAGCCATAGAACTTGGAACTACATTATTGTGCCAAGTTTCAAAGAGCTAGAACAAACCGTGTTTGATTTAGAGTTCCAACTACATGTATCCATATAGGAGAAAACAGAGTGAAACCTAAACATGAAAACGGTTACTGCAAAGGAACGGTTTAACCTAGAAGAACGAAATTTGGTGAGCCAAGTGGGATTGGTGTACTGATCATTAAATGGAAGAATCATCAAGATTGGGTGAAAAAATGTTTGCTGAGATTTCAGGAAACTCGCAGTTTTTTGGAAGCTTGGCAACCCCTTTCTATGAAAGGGATTCTCGTCAGTCTCTGCTTGGGGCTACTTCAATAGCACACAAACCATAGCGCTAGAACTTGGAACTACATTATTGTGCCAAGTTTCAACGAGCTAGCACTAACCGTGTTTGATTTAGAGTTCCAACTACATGTATCCATATAGGAGAAAACAGAGTGAAACCTAAACATGAAAACGGTTACTGCAAAGGAACGGTTAAACCTAGAAGAACGAAATTTAGTGAGCCAAGTGAGATTCGTGTACTGATCACAACCTGCAAGTATCTTAAAGATTGGGGTGAAAAAATGTTTGCTGAGATTTCAAGAAACTCGTAGTTTTTTGGAAGCTTGGCAACCCCTTTCAATGAAAGGGATTCTCGTCAGTCTCTGCTTGGGGCTACTTCAATAGCACACAAACCCTAGCGAGAGAACTTGAAACTACATTATTGTTCCAAGTTTCAAAGAGCTAGCACAAACCGTGTTTGATTAGAGTTCCAACTACATGTATCCATATAGGAGAAAACAGAGTGAAACCTAAATATGAAAACGATTACTGCAAAGGAACGGTTTAACCTAGAAGAAAGAAATTTGGTGAACCAAGTGGGATTGGTGTACTGATCATTAAATGGAAGTATCATCAAGATTGGGTGAAAAAATGTTAGCTGAGATTTCAGGAAACTCGTAGTTTTTGGAAGCTTGATAACCCCCTTTCAATGAAAGGGATTCTCGTCAGTCTCTGCTTGGGGCTACTTCAATAGCACACAAACCATAGCCATAGAACTTGGAACTACATTATTGTGCCAAGTTTCAAAGAGCTAGCACAAACCGTGTTTGATTTAGAGTTCCAACTACATGTATCCATATAGGAGAAAACAGAGTGAAACCTAAACATGAAAACGGTTACTGCAAAGGAACGGTTTAACCTAGAAGAACGAAATTTGGTGACCAAAGTGGGATTCGTGTACTGATCATTAAATGGAAGTATCATCAAGATTGGGTGAAAAAATGTTTGCTCATATTTCAGGAACTCGTAGTTTTTTGGAAGCTTGGCAACCCCTTTCAATGAAAGGGATTCTCGTCAGTCTCTGCTTGGGGCTACTTCAATAGCACACAAACCATAGTGATAGAACTTGGAACTACATTATTGTGCCAAGTTTCAAAGAGCTAGCACAAACCGTGTTTGATTTAGAGTTCCAACTACATGTATCCATATAGGAGAAAACAGAGTGAAACCTAAACATGAAAACGGTTACTGCAAAGGAACGGTTTAACCTAGAAGAACGAAATTTGGTGTGCCAAGTGGGATTGGTGTACTGATCATTAAATGGAAGTATCATCAAGATTGGGTGAAAAAATGTCTGCTGAGATTTCAGGAAACTCGCAGTTTTTTGAAGCATGGCAACCCCTTTCTATGAAAGGGATTCTCGTCAGTCTCTGCTTGGGGCTACTTCAATAGCACACAAACCATAGCGATAGAACTTGGAACTACATTATTGTGCCAAGTTTCAAAGAGCTAGCACAAACCGTGTTTGATTTAGAGTTCCAACTACATGTATCCATATAGGAGAAAACAGAGTGAAACCTAAACATGAAAACGGTTACTGCAAAGGAACGGTTAAACCTAGAAGAACGAAATTTAGTGAGCCAAGTGAGATTCCTGTACTGATCACAACCTGCAAGTATCTTAAAGATTGGTTAAAAAAAATATTTGCTGAGATTTCAAGAAACTCGTAGTTTTTTGGAAGCTTGGCAACCCCTTTCAATGAAAGGGATTCTCGTCAGTCTCTGCTTGGGGCTACTTCAATAGCACACAAACCCTAGCGATAAAACTTGAAACTACATTATTGTGCCAACTTTCAAAGAGCTAGCACAAACCGTGTTTGATTTAGAGTTCCAACTACATGTATCCATATAGGAGAAAACAGAGTGAAACCTAAATATGAAAACGATTACTGCAAAGGAACGGTTTAACCTAGAAGAACGAAATTTGGTGAGCCAAGTGGGATTGGTGTACTGATCATTAAATGGAAGTATCATCAAGATTGGGTGAAAAAATGTTAGCTGAGATTTCAGGAAACTCGTAGTTTTTTGGAAGCTTGATAACCCCTTTCAATGAAAGGGATTCTCGTCAGTCTCTGCTTGGGGCTACTTCAATAGCACACAAACCATAGCCATAGAACTTGGAACTACATTATTGTGCCAAGTTTCAAAGAGCTAGAACAAACCGTGTTTGATTTAGAGTTCCAACTACATGTATCCATATAGGAGAAAACAGAGTGAAACCTAAACATGAAAACGGTTCCTGCAAAGGAACGGTTTAACTTAGAAAAACGAAATTTGGTGAGCCAAATGGGATTGGTGTACTGATCATTAAATGGAAGTATCATCAAGATTGGGTGAAAAAATGTTTGCTGAGATTTCAGGAAACTCGCAGTTTTTTGGAAGCTTGGCAACCCCTTTCAATGAAAGGGATTCTCGTCAGTCTCTGCTTGGGGCTACTTCAATAGCACACAAACCATAGCGATAGAACTTGGAACTACATTATTGTGCCAAGTTTCAAAGAGCTAGCACAAACCGTGTTGATTTAGAGTTCCAACTACATGTATCCATATAGGAGAAAACAGAGTGAAACCAAAACATGAAAACGGTTACTGCAAAGGAACGGTTTAACCTAGAAGAACGAAATTTGGTGTGCCAAGTGGGATTGGTGTACTGATCATTAAATGGAAGTATCATCAAGATTGGGTGAAAAAATGTCTGCTGAGATTTCAGGAAACTCTCAGTTTTTTGAAGCATGGCAACCCCTTTCTATGAAAGGGATTCTCGTCAGTCTCTGCTTGGGGCTTCTTCAATAGCACACAAACCATAGCGATAGAACTTGGAACTACATTATTGTGCCAAGTTTCAAAGAGCTAGCACAAACCGTGTTTGATTTAGAGTTCCAACTACATGTATCCATATAGGAGAAAACAGAGTGAAACCTAAACATGAAAACGGTTACTGCAAAGGAACGGTTAAACCTAGAAGAACGAAATTTAGTGAGCCAAGTGAGATTCGTGTACTGATCACAACCTGCAAGTATCTTAAAGATTGGGTGAAAAAATGTTTGCTGAGATTTCAGGAAACTCGCAGTTTTTTGGAAGCTTGGCAACCCCTTTCAATGAAAGGGATTCTCGTCAGTCTCTGCTTGGGGCTACTTCAATAGCACACAAACCATAGCACCTAGGATAGAACTTGGAACTACATTATTGTGCCAAGTTTCAAAGAGCTAGCACAAACCGTGTTTGATTTAGAGTTCCAACTACACGTATCTATATAGGAGAAAACAGAGTGAAACCTAAACATGAAAACGGTTACTGCAAAGGAACGGTTTAACCTAGAAGAACGAAATTTGGTGTGCCAAGTGGGATTGGTGTACTGATCATTAAATGGAAGTATCATCAAGATTGGGTGAAAAAATGTCTGCTGAGATTTCAGGAAACTCTCAGTTTTTTGAAGCATGGCAACCCCTTTCTATGAAAGGGATTCTCGTCAGTCTCTGCTTGGGGCTTCTTCAATAGCACACAAACCATAGCGATAGAACTTGGAACTACATTATTGTGCCAAGTTTCAAAGAGCTAGCACAAACCGTGTTTGATTTAGAGTTCCAACTACATGTATCCATATAGGAGAAAACAGAGTGAAACCTAAACATGAAAACGGTTACTGCAAAGGAACGGTTAAACCTAGAAGAACGAAATTTAGTGAGCCAAGTGAGATTCGTGTACTGATCACAACCTGCAAGTATCTTAAAGATTGGGTGAAAAAATGTTTGCTGAGATTTCAAGAAACTCGTAGTTTTTTGGAAGCTTGGCAACCCCTTTCAATGAAAGGGATTCTCGTCAGTCTCTGCTTGGGGCTACTTCAATAGCACACAAACCCTAGCGATAGAACTTGAAACTACATTATTGTGCCAAGTTTCAAAAAGCTAGCACAAACCGTGTTTGATTTAGAGTTCCAACTACATGTATCCATATAGGAGAAAACAGAGTGAAACCTAAACATGAAAACGGTTACTGCAAAGGAACGGTTTAACCTAGAAGAACGAAATTTGGTGAGCCAAGTGGGATTCGTGTACTGATCACTACCTGCAAGTATCATCAAGATTGGGTGAAAAAATGTTTGCTGAGATTTCAGGAAACTCGCAGTTTTTTGGAAGCTTGGCAACCCCTTTCAATGAAAGGGATTCTCGTCAGTCTCTGCTTGGGGCTACTTCAATAGCACACAAACCATATCGATAGAACTTGGAACTACATTATTGTGCCAAGTTTCAAAGAGCTAGCACAAACCGTGTTTGATTTAGAGTTCCAACTACACGTATCTATATAGGAGAAAACAGAGTGAAACCTAAACATGAAAACGGTTACTGCAAAGGAACGTTTTAACCTAGAAGAACGAAATTTGGTGAGCCAAGTGGGATTGGTGTACTGATCATTAAATGGAAGTATCATCAAGATTGGGTGAAAAAATGTTTGCTGAGATTTCAGGAAACTCGTAGATTTTTGGAAGCTTGGCAACCCCTTTCAATGAAAGGGATTCTCGTCACTCTCTGCTTGGGGCTACTTCAATAGCACACAAACCCTAGGGATAGACCTTGGAACTATATTATTGTGCCAAGTTTCAAAGAGCTAGCACAAACCGTGTTTGATTTAGAGTTCCAACTACATGTATCCATATAGGAGAAAACAGAGTGAAACCTAAACATGAAAACGGTTACTGCAAAGGAACGGTTTAACCTAGAAGAACGAAATTTGGTGAGCCAAGTGGGATTGGTGTACTGATCATTAAATGGAAGTATCATCAAGACTGGGTGAAAAAATGTTTGCTGAGATTTCAGGAAACTCGCAGTTTTTTGGAAGCCTGGCAACCCCATTCTATGAAAGGGATTCTCGTCAGTCTCTGCTTGGGCCTACTTTAATAGCACACAAACCTTAGCGATAGAACTTGGAACTACATTATTGTGCCAAGTTTCAAAGAGCTAGCACAAACCGTGTTTGAGTTAGAGTTCCAACTACATGTATCCATATAGGAGAAAACAGAGTGAAACCTAAACATGAAAACGGTTACTGCAAACGAACGGTTTAACATAGAAAAACGAAATTTGGTGAGCCAAGTGGGATTGGTGTACTGATCATTAAATGGAATTATCATCAAGATTGGGTGAAAAAATATTTGCTGAGATTTCTGTAAACTCGTAGTTTTTTGGAAGCTTGGCAACCCCTTTCAAAGAAAGGATTCTCGTCAGTCTCTGCTTGGGGCTACTTCAATAGCACACAAACCCTAGCGATAGAACTTGAAACTACATTATTGTGCCAAGTTTCAAAGAGCTAGCACAAACCGTGTTTGATTTAGAGTTCCAACTACATGTATCTATATAGGAGAAAACAGAGTGAAACCTAAATATGAAAACGATTACTGCAAAGGAACGGTTTAACCTAGAAGAACGAAATTTGGTGACCAAAGTGGGATTCGTGTACTGATCATTAAATGGAAGTATCATCAAGATTGGGTTAAAAAATGTTAGCTGAGATTTCAGGAAACTCGTAGTTTTTTGGAAGCTTGATAACCCCTTTCAATGAAAGGGATTCTCGTCAGTCTCTGCTTGGGGCTACTTCAATAACACACAAACCATAGCCATAGAACTTGGAACTACATTATTGTGCCAAGTTTCAAAGAGCTAGCACAAATCGTGTTTGATTTAGAGTTCCAACTACATGTATCCATATAGGAGAAAACAGAGTGAAACCTAAACATGAAAACGGTTACTGCAAAGGAACGGTTTAACTTAGAAGAACGAAATTTGGTGAGCCAAGTGGGATTAGTGTACTGATCATTAAATGGAAGTACCATCAAGATTGGGTGAAAAAATGTTTGCTGATATTTCAGGAAACTCGTAGTTTTTTGGAAGCTTGGCAACCCCTTTCAATGAAAGGGATTCTCGTCAGTCTCTGCTTGGGGCTACTTCAATAGCACACAAACCATAGCGATAGAACTTGGAACTACATTATTGTGCCAAGTTTCAAAGAGCTAGCACAAATCGTGTTTGATTTAGAGTTCCAAGTACATGTATCCATATAGGAGAAAACAGAGTGAAACCTAAACATGAAAACGGTTCCTGTAAAGGAACGGTTTAACCTAGAAGAACGAAATTTGGTGTGCCAAGTGGGATTGGTGTACTGATCATTAAATGGAAGGATCATCAAGATTGGGTGAAAAAACGTTTGCTGAGATTTCAGGAAACTCGTAGTTTTTTGGAAGCTTGGCAACCCCTTTCAATGAAAGGGATTCTCGTCATTCTCTGCTTGGGGCTACTTCAATAGCACACAAACCATTGCGATAGAACTTGGAACTATATTATTGTGCCAAGTTTCAAAGAGCTAGCACAAACCGTGTTTGATTTAGAGTTCCAAATACATGTATCTATATAGGACAAAACAGAGTGAAACCTAAATATGAAAACGATTACTGCAAAGGAACGGTTTAACCTATAAGAACGAAATTTGGTGAGCCAAGTGGGATTCGTGTACTGATCTCTACCTGCAAGTATCATCAAGATTGGGTGAAAAAATGTTTGCTGATATTTCAGGAAACTCGCAGTTTTTTGGAAGCTTGGCAACCCCTTTCAATGAAAGGGATTCTCGTCAGTCTGTGCATGGGGGGTACTTCAATAGCACACAAACCATAGCGATAGAACTTGGAACTACATTATTGTGCCAAGTTTCAAAGAGCTAGCACAAACCGTGTTTGATTTAGAGTTCCAACTACATGTATCCATATAGGAGAAAACAGAGTGAAACCTAAACATGAAAACGGTTACTGCAAAGGAACGGTTTAACCTAGAAGAACGAAATTTGGTGAGCCAAGTGGGATTCGTGTACTGATCACTACCTGCAAGTATCATCAAGATTGGGTGAAAAAATGTTTGCTGAGATTCAGGAAACTCGCAGTTTTTTGGAAGCTTGGCAACCACTTTCAATGAAAGGGATTCTCGTCAGTCTCTGCTTGGGGCTACTTCAATAGCACACAAACCATAGCGTTAGAACTTGGAACTACATTATTGTGCCAAGTTTCAAAGAGCTAGCACAAACCGTGTTTGATTTAGAGTTCCAACTACACGTATCTATATGGGAGAAAACAGAGTGAAACCTAAACATGAAAACGGTTACTGCAAAGGAACGTTTTAACCTAGAAGAACGAAATTTGGTGACAAAAGTGGGATTGGTGTACTGATCATTAAATGGAAGTATCATCAAGATTGGGTGAAAAAATGTTTGCTGAGATTTCAGGAAACTCGTAGTTTTTTGGAAGCTTGGCAACCCCTTTCAATGAAAGGGATTCTCGTCAGTCTCTGCTTGGGGCTACTTCAATAACACACAAACCCTAGCCATAGAACTTGGAACTACATTATTGTGCCAAGTTTCAAAGAGCTAGCACAAACCGTGTTTGATTTAGAGTTCCAACTACATGTATCCATATAGGAGAAAACAGAGTGAAACCTAAACATGAAAACGGTTACTGCAAAGGAACGGTTTAACCTAGAAGAACGAAATTTGGTGAGCCAAGTGGGATTCGTGTACTGATCACTACCTGCAAGTATCATCAAGATTGGGTGAAAAAATGTTTGCTGATATTTCAGGAAACTCGCAGTTTTTTGGAAGCTTGGCAACCCCTTTCAATGAAAGGGATTCTCGTCAGTCTGTGCTTGGGGGTACCTCAATAGCACACAAACCATAGCGATAGAACTTGGAACTACATTATTGTGCCAAGTTTCAAAGAGCTAGCACCAACCGTGTTTGATTTAGAGTTCCAACTACATGTATCCATATAGGAGAAAACAGAGTGAAACCTAAACATGAAAACGGTTACTGCAAAGGAACGGTTTAACCTAGAAGAACGAAATTTGGTGAGCCAAGTGGGATTCGTGTACTGATCACTACCTGCAAGTATCATCAAGATTGGGTGAAAAAATGTTTGCTGAGATTCAGGAAACTCGCAGTTTTTTGGAAGCTTGGCAACCCCTTTCAATGAAAGGGATTCTCGTCCGTCTCTGCTTGGGGCTACTTCAATAGCACACAAACCATAGCGATAGAACTTGGAACTACATTATTGTGCCAAGTTTCAAAGAGCTAGCACAAACCGTGTTTGATTTAGAGTTCCAACTACATGTATCCATATAGGAGAAAACAGAGTGAAACCAAAACATGAAAACGTTTACTGCAAAGGAACGGTTTAACCTAGAAGAACGAAATTTGGTGTGCCAAGTGGGATTGGTGTACTGATCATTAAATGGAAGTATCATCAAGATTGGGTGAAAAAATGTCTGCTGAGATTTCAGGAAACTCGCAGTTTTTTGAAGCATGGCAACCCCTTTCTATGAAAGGGATTCTCGTCAGTCTCTGCTTGGGGCTACTTCAATAGCACACAAACCATAGCGATAGAACTTGGAACTACATTATTGTGCCAAGTTTCAAAGAGCTAGCACTAACCGTGTTTGATTTAGAGTTCCAACTACATGTATCCATATAGGAGAAAACAGAGTGAAACCTAAACATGAAAACGGTTACTGCAAAGGAACGGTTAAACCTAGAAGAACGAAATTTAGTGAGCCAAGTGAGATTCGTGTACTGATCACAACCTGCAAGTATCTTAAAGATTGGGTGAAAAAATGTTTGCTGAGATTTCAAGAAACTCGTAGTTTTTTGGAAGCTTGGCAACCCCTTTCAATGAAAGGGATTCTCGTCAGTCTCTGCTTGGGGCTACTTCAATAGCACACAAACCCTAGCGAGAGAACTTGAAACTACATTATTGTGCCAAGTTTCAAAGAGCTAGCAAAAACCGTGTTTGATTTAGAGTTCCAACTACATGTATCCATATAGGAGAAAACAGAGTGAAACCTAAATATGAAAACGATTACTGCAAAGGAACGGTTTAACCTAGAAGAAAGAAATTTGGTGAACCAAGTGGGATTGGTGTACTGATCATTAAATGGAAGTATCATCAAGATTGGGTGAAAAAATGTTAGCTGAGATTTCAGGAAACTCGTAGTTTTTTGGAAGCTTGATAACCCCTTTCAATGAAAGGGATTCTCGTCAGTCTCTGCTTGGGGCTACTTCAATAGCACACAAACCATAGCCATACAACTTGGAACTACATTATTGTGCCAAGTTTCAAAGAGCTAGCACAAACCGTGTTTGATTTAGAGTTCCAACTACATGTATCCATATAGGAGAAAACAGAGTGAAACCTAAACATGAAAACGGTTACTGCAAAGGAACGGTTTAACCTAGAAGAACGAAATTTGTTGACCAAAATGGGATTCGTGTACTGATCATTAAATGGAAGTATCATCAAGATTGGGTGAAAAAATGTTTGCTCATATTTCAGGAAACTCGTAGTTTTTTGGAAGCTTGGCAAACCCTTTCAATGAAAGGGATTCTCGTCAGTCTCTGCTTGGGGCTACTTCAATAGCACACAAACCATAGTGATAGAACTTGGAACTACATTATTGTGCCAAGTTTCAAAGAGCTAGCACAAACCGTGTTTGATTTAGAGTTCCAACTACATGTATCCATATAGGAGAAAACAGAGTGAAACCTAAACATGAAAACGGTTACTGCAAAGGAACGGTTTAACCTAGAAGAACGAAATTTGGTGTGCCAAGTGGGATTGGTGTACTGATCATTAAATGGAAGTATCATCAAGATTGGGTGAAAAAATGTCTGCTGAGATTTCAGGAAACTCGCAGTTTTTTGAAGCATGGCAACCCCTTTCTATGAAAGGGATTCTCGTCAGTCTCTGCGTGGGGCTACTTCAATAGCACACAAACCATAGCGATAGAACTTGGAACTACATTATTGTGCCAAGTTTCAAAGAGCTAGCACAAACCGTGTTTGATTTAGAGTTCCAACTACATGTATCCATATAGGAGAAAACAGAGTGAAACCTAAACATGAAAACGGTTACTGCAAAGGAACGGTTTAACCTAGAAGAACGAAATTCGGTGTGCCAAGTGGGATTGGTGTACTGATCATTAAATGGAAGTATCATCAAGATTGGGTGAAAAAATGTCTGCTGAGATTTCAGGAAACTCGCAGTTTTTTGAAGCCTGGCAAGCCCTTTCTATGAAAGGGATTCTCGTCAGTCTCTGCTTGGGGCTACTTCAATAGCACACAAACCATAGCGATAGAACTTGGAACTACATTATTGTGCCAAGTTTCAAAGAGCTAGCACAAACCGTGTTTGATTTAGAGTTCCAACTACATGTATCCATATAGGAGAAAACAGAGTGAAACCTAAATATGAAAACGATTACTGCAAAGGAACGGTTTAACCTAGAAGAACGAAATTTGGTGAGCCAAGTGGGATTGGTGTACTGATCATTAAATGGAAGTATCATCAAGATTGGGTGAAAAAATGTTAGCTGAGATTTCAGGAAACTCGTAGTTTTTTGGAAGCTTGATAACCCCTTTCAATGAAAGGGATTCTCGTCAGTCTCTGCTTGGGGATACTTCAATAGCACACAAACCATAGCCATAGAACTTGGAACTACATTATTGTGCCAAGTTTCAAAGAGCTAGAACAAACCGTGTTTGATTTAGAGTTCCAACTACATGTATCCATATAGGAGAAAACAGAGTGAAACCTAAACATGAAAACGGTTACTGCAAAGGAACGGTTTAACTTAGAAGAACGAAATTTGGTGAGCCAAGTGGGATTGGTGTACTGATCATTAAATGGAAGAATCATCAAGATTGGGTGAAAAAATGTTTGCTGAGATTTCAGGAAACTCGCAGTTTTTTGGAAGCTTGGCAACCCCTTTCTATGAAAGGGATTCTCGTCAGTCTCTGCTTGGGGCTACTTCAATAGCACACAAACCATAGCGATAGAACTTGGAACTACATTATTGTGCCAAGTTTCAAAGAGCTAGCACAAACCGTGTTTGATTTAGAGTTCCAACTACATGTATCCATATAGGAGAAAACAGAGTGAAACCTAAACATGAAAACGGTTACTGCAAAGGAACGGTTAAACCTAGAAGAACGAAATTTAGTGAGCCAAGTGAGATTCGTGTACTGATCACAACCTGCAAGTATCTTAAAGATTGGGTGAAAAAATGTTTGCTGAGATTTCAAGAAACTCGTAGTTTTTTGGAAGCTTGGCAACCCCTTTCAATGAAAGGGATTCTCGTCAGTCTCTGCTTGGGGCTACTTCAATAGCACACAAACCCTAGCGAGAGAACTTGAAACTACATTATTGTGCCAAGTTTCAAAGAGCTAGCACAAACCGTGTTTGATTTAGAGTTCCAACTACATGTATCCATATAGGAGAAAACAGAGTGAAACCTAAATATGAAAACGATTACTGCAAAGGAACGGTTTAACCTAGAAGAAAGAAATTTGGTGAACCAAGTGGGATTGGTGTACTGATCATTAAATGGAAGTATCATCAAGATTGGGTGAAAAAATGTTAGCTGAGATTTCAGGAAACTCGTAGTTTTTTGGAAGCTTGATAACCCCTTTCAATGAAAGGGATTCTCGTCAGTCTCTGCTTGGGGCTACTTCAATAGCACACAAACCATAGCCATAGAACTTGGAACTACATTATTGTGCCAAGTTTCAAAGAGCTAGCACAAACCGTGTTTGATTTAGAGTTCCAACTACATGTATCCATATAGGAGAAAACAGAGTGAAACCTAAACATGAAAACGGTTACTGCAAAGGAACGGTTTAACCTAGAAGAACGAAATTTGGTGACCAAAGTGGGATTCGTGTACTGATCATTAAATGGAAGTATCATCAAGATTGGGTGAAAAAATGTTTGCTCATATTTCAGGAAACTCGTAGTTTTTTGGAAGCTTGGCAACCCCTTTCAATGAAAGGGATTCTCGTCAGTCTCTGCTTGGGGCTACTTCAATAGCACACAAACCATAGTGATAGAACTTGGAACTACATTATTGTGCCAAGTTTCAAACAGCTAGCACAAACCGTGTTTGATTTAGAGTTCCAACTACATGTATCCATATAGGAGAAAACAGAGTGAAACCTAAACATGAAAACGGTTACTGCAAAGGAACGGTTTAACCTAGAAGAACGAAATTTGGTGTGCCAAGTGGGATTGGTGTACTGATCATTAAATGGAAGTATCATCAAGATTGGGTGAAAAAATGTCTGCTGAGATTTCAGGAAACTCGCAGTTTTTTGAAGCATGGCAACCCCTTTCTATGAAAGGGATTCTCGTCAGTCTCTGCTTGGGGCTACTTCAATAGCACACAAACCATAGCGATAGAACTTGGAACTACATTATTGTGCCAAGTTTCAAAGAGCTAGCACAAACCGTGTTTGATTTAGAGTTCCAACTACATGTATCCATATAGGAGAAAACAGAGTGAAACCTAAACATGAAAACGGTTACTGCAAAGGAACGGTTAAACCTAGAAGAACGAAATTTAGTGAGCCAAGTGAGATTCGTGTACTGATCACAACCTGCAAGTATCTTAAAGATTGGTTAAAAAAAATATTTGCTGAGATTTCAAGAAACTCGTAGTTTTTTGGAAGCTTGGCAACCCCTTTCAATGAAAGGGATTCTCGTCAGTCTCTGCTTGGGGCTACTTCAATAGCACACAAACCCTAGCGAGAGAACTTGAAACTACATTATTGTGCCAAGTTTCAAAGAGCTAGCACAAACCGTGTTTGATTTAGAGTTCCAACTACATGTATCCATATAGGAGAAAACAGAGTGAAACCTAAATATGAAAACGATTACTGCAAAGGAACGGTTTAACCTAGAAGAAAGAAATTTGGTGAACCAAGTGGGATTGGTGTACTGATCATTAAATGGAAGTATCATCAAGATTGGGTGAAAAAATGTTAGCTGAGATTTCAGGAAACTCGTAGTTTTTTGGAAGCTTGATAACCCCTTTCAATGAAAGGGATTCTCGTCAGTCTCTGCTTGGGGCTACTTCAATAGCACACAAACCATAGCCATAGAACTTGGAACTACATTATTGTGCCAAGTTTCAAAGAGCTAGCACAAACCGTGTTTGATTTAGAGTTCCAACTACATGTATCCATATAGGAGAAAACAGAGTGAAACCTAAACATGAAAACGGTTACTGCAAAGGAACGGTTTAACCTAGAAGAACGAAATTTGGTGACCAAAGTGGGATTCGTGTACTGATCATTAAATGGAAGTATCATCAAGATTGGGTGAAAAAATGTTTGCTCATATTTCAGGAAACTCGTAGTTTTTTGGAAGCTTGGCAACCCCTTTCAATGAAAGGGATTCTCGTCAGTCTCTGCTTGGGGCTACTTCAATAGCACACAAACCATAGTGATAGAACTTGGAACTACATTATTGTGCCAAGTTTCAAAGAGCTAGCACAAACCGTGTTTGATTTAGAGTTCCAACTACATGTATCCATATAGGAGAAAACAGAGTGAAACCTAAACATGAAAACGGTTACTGCAAAGGAACGGTTTAACCTAGAAGAACGAAATTTGGTGTGCCAAGTGGGATTGGTGTACTGATCATTAAATGGAAGTATCATCAAGATTGGGTGAAAAAATGTCTGCTGAGATTTCAGGAAACTCGCAGTTTTTTGAAGCATGGCAACCCCTTTCTATGAAAGGGATTCTCGTCAGTCTCTGCTTGGGGCTACTTCAATAGCACACAAACCATAGCGATAGAACTTGGAACTACATTATTGTGCCAAGTTTCAAAGAGCTAGCACAAACCGTGTTTGATTTAGAGTTCCAACTACATGTATCCATATAGGAGAAAACAGAGTGAAACCTAAATATGAAAACGATTACTGCAAAGGAACGGTTTAACCTAGAAGAACGAAATTTGGTGAGCCAAGTGGGATTGGTGTACTGATCATTAAATGGAAGTATCATCAAGATTGGGTGAAAAAATGTTAGCTGAGATTTCAGGAAACTCGTAGTTTTTTGGAAGCTTGATAACCCCTTTCAATGAAAGGGATTCTCGTCAGTCTCTGCTTGGGGCTACTTCAATAGCACACAAACCATAGCCATAGAACTTGGAACTACATTATTGTGCCAAGTTTCAAAGAGCTAGCACAAACCGTGTTTGATTTAGAGTTCCAACTACATGTATCCATATAGGAGAAAACAGAGTGAAACCTAAACATGGAAACGGTTACTGCAAAGGAAAGGTTTAACTTAGAAGAACGAAATTTGGTGACCAAAGTGGGATTGGTGTACTGATCATTAAATGGAAGTATCATCAAGATTGGGTGAAAAAATGTTTGCTCATATTTCAGTAAACTCGTAGTTTTTTGGAAGCTTGGCAACCCCTTTCAATGAAAGGGATTCTCGTCAGTCTCTGCTTGGGGCTACTTCAATAGCACACAAACCATAGTGATAGAACTTGGAACTACATTATTGTGCCAAGTTTCAAAGAGCTAGCACAAACCGTGTTTGATTTAGAGTTCCAACTACATGTATCCATATAGGAGAAAACAGAGTGAAACCTAAACATGAAAACGGTTACTGCAAAGGAACGGTTTAACCTAGAAGAACGAAATTCGGTGTGCCAAGTGGGATTGGTGTACTGATCATTAAATGGAAGTATCATCAAGATTGGGTGAAAAAATGTCTGCTGAGATTTCAGGAAACTCGCAGTTTTTTGAAGCCTGGCAAGCCCTTTCTATGAAAGGGATTCTCGTCAGTCTCTGCTTGGGGCTACTTCAATAGCACACAAACCATAGCCATAGAACTTGGAACTACATTATTGTGCCAAGTTTCAAAGAGCTAGCACAAACCGTGTTTGATTTAGAGTTCCAACTACATGTATCCATATAGGAGAAAACAGAGTGAAACCTAAATATGAAAACGATTACTGCAAAGGAACGGTTTAACCTAGAAGAACGAAATTTGGTGAGCCAAGTGGGATTGGTGTACTGATCATTAAATGGAAGTATCATCAAGATTGGGTGAAAAAATGTTAGCTGAGATTTCAGGAAACTCGTAGTTTTTTGGAAGCTTGATAACCCCTTTCAATGAAAGGGATTCTCGTCAGTCTCTGCTTGGGGCTACTTCAATAGCACACAAACCCTAGCGAGAGAACTTGAAACTACATTATTGTGCCAAGTTTCAAAGAGCTAGCACAAACCGTGTTTGATTTAGAGTTCCAACTACATGTATCCATATAGGAGAAAACAGAGTGAAACCTAAATATGAAAACGATTACTGCAAAGGAACGGTTTAACCTAGAAGAAAGAAATTTGGTGAACCAAGTGGGATTGGTGTACTGATCATTAAATGGAAGTATCATCAAGATTGGGTGAAAAAATGTTAGCTGAGATTTCAGGAAACTCGTAGTTTTTTGGAAGCTTGATAACCCCTTTCAATGAAAGGGATTCTCGTCAGTCTCTGCTTGGGGCTACTTCAATAGCACACAAACCATAGCCATAGAACTTGGAACTACATTATTGTGCCAAGTTTCAAAGAGCTAGCACAAACCGTGTTTGATTTAGAGTTCCAACTACATGTATCCATATAGGAGAAAACAGAGTGAAACCTAAACATGAAAACGGTTCCTGCAAAGGAACGGTTTAACTTAGAAGAACGAAATTTGGTGAGCCAAGTGGGATTGGTGTACTGATCATTAAATGGAAGTATCATCAAGATTGGGTGAAAAAATGTTTGCTGAGATTTCAGGAAACTCGCAGTTTTTTGGAAGCTTGGCAACCCCTTTCAATGAAAGGGATTCTCGTCAGTCTCTGCTTGGGGCTACTTCAATAGCACACAAACCATAGCGATAGAACTTGGAACTACATTATTGTGCCAAGTTTCAAAGAGCTAGCACAAACCGTGTTTGATTTAGAGTTCCAACTACATGTATCCATATAGGAGAAAACAGAGTGAAACCAAAACATGAAAACGGTTACTGCAAAGGAACGGTTTAACCTAGAAGAACGAAATTTGATGACCAAAGTGGGATTCGTGTACTGATCATTAAATGGAAGTATCATCAAGATTGGGTGAAAAAATGTTTGCTCATATTTCAGGAAACTCGTAGTTTTTTGGAAGCTTGGCAACCCCTTTCAATGAAAGGGATTCTCGTCAGTCTCTGCTTGGGGCTACTTCAATAGCACACAAACCATAGTGATAGAACTTGGAACTACATTATTGTGCCAAGTTTCAAAGAGCTAGCACAAACCGTGTTTGATTTAGAGTTCCAACTACATGTATCCATATAGGAGAAAACAGAGTGAAACCTAAACATGAAAACGGTTACTGCAAAGGAACGGTTTAACCTAGAAGAACGAAATTTGGTGTGCCAAGTGGGATTGGTGTACTGATCATTAAATGGAAGTATCATCAAGATTGGGTGAAAAAATGTCTGCTGAGATTTCAGGAAACTCGCAGTTTTTTGAAGCATGGCAACCCCTTTCTATGAAAGGGATTCTCGTCAGTCTCTGCTTGGGGCTACTTCAATAGCACACAAACCATAGCGATAGAACTTGGAACTACATTATTGTGCCAAGTTTCAAAGAGCTAGCACAAACCGTGTTTGATTTAGAGTTCCAACTACATGTATCCATATAGGAGAAAACAGAGTGAAACCTAAACATGAAAACGGTTACTGCAATGGAACGGTTAAACCTAGAAGAACGAAATTTAGTGAGCCAAGTGAGATTCGTGTACTGATCACAACCTGCAAGTATCTTAAAGATTGGTTAAAAAAAATATTTGCTGAGATTTCAAGAAACTCGTAGTTTTTTGGAAGCTTGGCAACCCCTTTCAATGAAAGGGATTCTCGTCAGTCTCTGCTTGGGGCTACTTCAATAGCACACAAACCCTAGCGATAGAACTTGAAACTACATTATTGTGCCAAGTTTCAAAGAGCTAGCACAAACCGTGTTTGATTTAGAGTTCCAACTACATGTATCCATATAGGAGAAAACAGAGTGAAACCTAAATATGAAAACGATTACTGCAAAGGAACGGTTTAACCTAGAAGAACGAAATTTGGTGAGCCAAGTGGGATTGGTGTACTGATCATTAAATGGAAGTATCATCAAGATTGGGTGAAAAAATGTTAGCTGAGATTTCAGGAAACTCGTAGTTTTTTGGAAGCTTTATAACCCCTTTCAATGAAAGGGATTCTCGTCAGTCTCTGCTTGGGGCTACTTCAATAGCACACAAACCATAGCCATAGAACTTGGAACTACATTATTGTGCCAAGTTTCAAAGAGCTAGCACAAACCGTGTTTGATTTAGAGTTCCAACTACATGTATCCATATAGGAGAAAACAGAGTGAAACCTAAACATGAAAACGGTTACTGCAAAGGAAAGGTTTAACTTAGAAGAACGAAATTTGGTGACCAAAGTTGGATTCGTGTACTGATCATTAAATGGAAGTATCATCAAGATTGGGTGAAAAAATGTTTGCTCATATTTCAGTAAACTCGTAGTTTTTTGGAAGCTTGGCAACCCCTTTCAATGAAAGGGATTCTCGTCAGTCTCTGCTTGGGGCTACTTCAATAGCACACAAACCATAGTGATAGAACATGGAACTACATTATTGTGCCAATTTTCAAAGAGCTAGCACAAACCGTGTTTGATTTAGAGTTCCAACTACATGTATCCATATAGGAGAAAACAGAGTGAAACCTAAACATGAAAACGGTTACTGCAAAGGAACGGTTTAACTTAGAAGAACGAAATTTGGTGAGCCAAGTGGGATTAGTGTACTGATCATTAAATGGAAGTACCATCAAGATTGGGTGAAAAAATGTTTGCTGATATTTCAGGAAACTCGTAGTTTTTTGGAAGCTTGGCAACCCCTTTCAATGAAAGGGATTCTCGTCAGTCTCTGCTTGGGGCTACTTCAATAGCACACAAAACATAGCGATAGAACTAGGAACTACATTATTGTGCCAAGTTTCAAAGAGGTAGCACAAATCGTGTTTGATTTAGAGTTCCAAGTACATGTATCCATATAGGAGAAAACAGAGTGAAACCTAAACATGAAAACGGTTACTGCAAAGGAACGGTTTAACCTAGAAGAACGAAATTTGGTGTGCCAAGTGGGATTGGTGTACTGATCATTAAATGGAAGTATCATCAAGATTGGGTGAAAAAATGTCTGCTGAGATTTCAGGAAACTCGCAGTTTTTTGAAGCATGGCAAGCCCTTTCTATGAAAGGGATTCTCGTCAGTCTCTGCTTGGGGCTACTTCAATAGCACACAAACCATAGCGATAGAACTTGGAACTACATTATTGTGCCAAGTTTCAAAGAGCTAGCACAAACCGTGTTTGATTTAGAGTTCCAACTACATGTATCCATATAGGAGAAAACAGAGTGAAACCTAAACATGAAAACGGTTACTGCAAAGGAACGGTTAAACCTAGAAGAACGAAATTTAGTGAGCCAAGTGAGATTCGTGTACTGATCACAACCTGCAAGTATCTTAAAGATTGGTTAAAAAAAATATTTGCTGAGATTTCAAGAAACTCGTAGTTTTTTGGAAGCTTGGCAACCCCTTTCAATGAAAGGGATTCTCGTCAGTCTCTGCTTGGGGCTACTTCAATAGCACACAAACCCTAGCGATAGAACTTGAAACTACATTATTGTGCCAAGTTTCAAAGAGCTAGCACAAACCGTGTTTGATTTAGAGTTCCAACTACATGTATCCATATAGGAGAAAACAGAGTGAAACCTAAATATGAAAACGATTACTGCAAAGGAACGGTTTAACCTAGAAGAACGAAATTTGGTGAGCCAAGTGGGATTGGTGTACTGATCATTAAATGGAAGTATCATCAAGATTGGGTGAAAAAATGTTAGCTGAGATTTCAGGAAACTCGTAGTTTTTTGGAAGCTTGATAACCCCTTTCAATGAAAGGGATTCTCGTCAGTCTCTGCTTGGGGCTACTTCAATAGCACACAAACCATAGCCATAGAACTTGGAACTACATTATTGTGCCAAGTTTCAAAGAGCTAGCACAAACCGTGTTTGATTTAGAGTTCCAACTACATGTATCCATATAGGAGAAAACAGAGTGAAACCTAAACATGAAAACGGTTACTGCAAAGGAAAGGTTTAACTTAGAAGAACGAAATTTGGTGACCAAAGTGGGATTCGTGTACTGATCATTAAATGGAAGTATCATCAAGATTGGGTGAAAAAATGTTTGCTCATATTTCAGTAAACTCGTAGTTTTTTGGAAGCTTGGCAACCCCTTTCAATGAAAGGGATTCTCGTCAGTCTCTGCTTGGGGCTACTTCAATAGCACACAAACCATAGTGATAGAACTTGGAACTACATTATTGTGCCAATTTTCAAAGAGCTAGCACAAACCGTGTTTGATTTAGAGTTCCAAGTACATGTATCCATATAGGAGAAAACAGAGTGAAACCTAAACATGAAAACGGTTACTGCAAAGGAACGGTTTAACCTAGAAGAACGAAATTTGGTGTGCCAAGTGGGATTGGTGTACTGATCATTAAATGGAAGTATCATCAAGATTGGGTGAAAAAATGTCTGCTGAGATTTCAGGAAACTCGCAGTTTTTTGAAGCATGGCAACCCCTTTCTATGAAAGGGATTCTCGTCAGTCTCTGCTTGGGGCTACTTCAATAGCACACAAACCATAGCGATAGAACTTGGAACTACATTATTGTGCCAAGTTTCAAAGAGCTAGCACAAACCGTGTTTGATTTAGAGTTCCAACTACATGTATCCATATAGGAGAAAACAGAGTGAAACCTAAACATGAAAACGGTTACTGCAAAGGAACGGTTAAACCTAGAAGAACGAAATTTAGTGAGCCAAGTGAGATTCGTGTACTGATCACAACCTGCAAGTATCTTAAAGATTGGGTGAAAAAATGTTTGCTGAGATTTCAAGAAACTCGTAGTTTTTTGGAAGCTTGGCAACCCCTTTCAATGAAAGGGATTCTCGTCAGTCTCTGCTTGGGGCTACTTCAATAGCACACAAACCCTAGCGATAGAACTTGAAAACTACATTATTGTGCCAAGTTTCAAAGAGCTAGCACAAACCGTGTTTGATTTAGAGTTCCAACTACATGTATCCATATAGGAGAAAACAGAGTGAAACCTAAATATGAAAACGATTACTGCAAAGGAACGGTTTAACCTAGAAGAACGAAATTTGGTGAGCCAAGTGGGATTGGTGTACTGATCATTAAATGGAAGTATCATCAAGATTGGGTGAAAAAATGTTAGCTGAGATTTCAGGAAACTCGTAGTTTTTTGGAAGCTTGATAACCCCTTTCAATGAAAGGGATTCTCGTCAGTCTCTGCTTGGGGCTACTTCAATAGCACACAAACCATAGCCATAGAACTTGGAACTACATTATTGTGCCAATTTTCAAAGAGCTAGCACAAACCGTGTTTGATTTAGAGTTCCAACTACATGTATCCATATAGGAGAAAACAGAGTGAAACCTAAACATGAAAACGGTTACTGCAAAGGAACGGTTTAACCTAGAAGAACGAAATTTGGTGTGCCAAGTGGGATTGGTGTACTGATCATTAAATGGAAGTATCATCAAGATTGGGTGAAAAAATGTCTGCTGAGATTTCAGGAAACTCGCAGTTTTTTGAAGCCTGGCAAGCCCTTTCTATGAAAGGGATTCTCGTCAGTCTCTGCTTGGGGCTACTTCAATAGCACACAAACCATAGCGATAGAACTTGGAACTACATTATTGTGCCAAGTTTCAAAGAGCTAGCACAAACCGTGTTTGATTTAGAGTTCCAACTACATGTATCCATATATGAGAAAACAGAGTGAAACCTAAACATGAAAACGGTTACTGCAAAGGAACGGTTAAACCTAGAAGAACGAAATTTAGTGAGCCAAGTGAGATTCGTGTACTGATCACAACCTGCAAGTATCTTAAAGATTGGGTGAAAAAATGTTTGCTGAGATTTCAAGAAACTCGTAGTTTTTTGGAAGCTTGGCAACCCCTTTCAATGAAAGGGATTCTCGTCAGTCTCTGCTTGGGGCTACTTCAATAGCACACAAACCCTAGCGATAGAACTTGAAACTACATTATTGTGCCAAGTTTCAAAGAGCTAGCACAAACCGTGTTTGATTTAGAGTTCCAACTACATGTATCCATATAGGAGAAAACAGAGTGAAACCTAAATATGAAAACGATTACTGCAAAGGAACGGTTTAACCTAGAAGAACGAAATTTGGTGAGCCAAGTGGGATTGGTGTACTGATCATTAAATGGAAGTATCATCAAGATTGGGTGAAAAAATGTTAGCTGAGATTTCAGGAAACTCGTAGTTTTTTGGAAGCTTGATAACCCCTTTCAATGAAAGGGATTCTCGTCAGTCTCTGCTTGGGGATACTTCAATAGCACACAAACCATAGCCATAGAACTTGGAACTACATTATTGTGCCAAGTTTCAAAGAGCTAGAACAAACCGTGTTTGATTTAGAGTTCCAACTACATGTATCCATATAGGAGAAAACAGAGTGAAACCTAAACATGAAAACGGTTACTGCAAAGGAACGGTTTAACTTAGAAGAACGAAATTTGGTGAGCCAAGTGGGATTGGTGTACTGATCATTAAATGGAAGTATCATCAAGATTGGGTGAAAAAATGTTTGCTGAGATTTCAGGAAACTCGCAGTTTTCTGGAAGCTTGGCAACCCCTTTCAATGAAAGGGATTCTCGTCAGTCTCTGCTTGGGGCTACTTCAATAGCACACAAACCATAGCGATAGAACTTGGAACTACATTATTGTGCCAAGTTTCAAAGAGCTAGCACAAACCGTGTTTGATTTAGAGTTCCAACTACATGTATCCATATAGGAGAAAACAGAGTGAAACCAAAACATGAAAACGGTTACTGCAAAGGAACGGTTTAACCTAGAAGAACGAAATTTGGTGTGCCAAGTGGGATTGGTGTACTGATCATTAAATGGAAGTATCATCAAGATTGGGTGAAAAAATGTCTGCTGAGATTTCAGGAAACTCGCAGTTTTTTGAAGCATGGCAACCCCTTTCTATGAAAGGGATTCTCGTCAGTCTCTGCTTGGGGCTACTTCAATAGCACACAAACCATAGCGATAGAACTTGGAACTACATTATTGTGCCAAGTTTCAAAGAGCTAGCACAAACCGTGTTTGATTTAGAGTGCCAACTACATGTATCCATATAGGAGAAAACAGAGTGAAACCTAAACATGAAAACGGTTACTGCAAAGGAACGGTTAAACCTAGAAGAACGAAATTTAGTGAGCCAAGTGAGATTCGTGTACTGATCACAACCTGCAAGTATCTTAAAGATTGGGTGAAAAAATGTTTGCTGAGATTTCAAGAAACTCGTAGTTTTTTGGAAGCTTGGCAACCCCGTTCAATGAAAGGGATTCTCGTCAGTCTCTGCTTGGGGCTACTTCAATAGCACACAAACCCTAGCGAGAGAACTTGAAACTACATTATTGTGCCAAGTTTCAAAGAGCTAGCACAAACCGTGTTTGATTTAGAGTTCCAACTACATGTATCCATATAGGAGAAAACAGAGTGAAACCTAAATATGAAAACGATTACTGCAAAGGAACGGTTTAACCTAGAAGAAAGAAATTTGGTGAACCAAGTGGGATTGGTGTACTGATCATTAAATGGAAGTATCATCAAGATTGGGTGAAAAAATGTTAGCTGAGATTTCAGGAAACTCGTAGTTTTTTGGAAGCTTGATAACCCCTTTCAATGAAAGGGATTCTCGTCAGTCTCTGCTTGGGGCTACTTCAATAGCACACAAACCATAGCCATAGAACTTGGAACTACATTATTGTGCCAAGTTTCAAAGAGCTAGCACAAACCGTGTTTGATTTAGAGTTCCAACTACATGTATCCATATAGGAGAAAACAGAGTGAAACCTAAACATGAAAACGG
>NW_027553665.1:0-33880 GCF_045843805.1 Urocitellus parryii
AAACATTTTAATAATCAGTTTTTATAGGCTTTCTATATAATTTCATCTTCTTCTATATCTGAATTCCTTTGTTGGGAGATTGTGAATTTGGGGATGAAACTCTTTTGCCTGTTTATTTGTGTTTTCAGAGGTCTTGAACTTTCACATCAGTTGAGATGTAGTACTCTTCCTCTTTTATGTGCATGTCCTTTGATATGTGGTTATCTTTTTTTTTTTTTGTTCTAGGAAGTTCTCTCTGATTTTACTGTATGAGTATGTCTCGGGTCCTCTTCTAGTTGTTTGTCCTTGAGGATTGTTTGTTGATTTGAATTTTTCCCTCCCTCAATTCTGTATATTGAAATATGGCTTAGGTTCAAGTGGAGCTAGTTCATGTGTGCAGTGAGGTTCACTATTACTTGACTGAATTTGGCTGAGTTGTAAATATTGTTCAGCAGCAGAATTTCTATCCGGTGAACTTCAAGTGTTCCAGTCACTTCCCAACCCTCTTAGAGAAAGGGGGGCAAAGTATAGCAATAATATTAGCAATCGATGTACAGCTTTAAAATAAATTCCCAGTGTCTACTTTTACATCTGCAACACTCATCATCACCTATAAAGGAATGGTGAGGTCAGCATTTAACATCAGCACCAACAATACACAATCATGAACTAGATTAGACACTAAATAGCAGATGCCACTAAATCATCCACTGTATCAATCACAACATGAATGGGATACTAATTACATGAACTAAATGATTTTGTCAGAAGGTGGAATAACAGTTTCTTAAGTAAAAAGAAAAAAAATAGAGAAGGAGGAGGAAAGTTTGAAATATTTATAAAGTAAACATAGGAGCTGGGTGCCACGGTTCATGCCTGCAATTCCAGCAGCACAGGAGGCTAAGGCAGGAAGATTGCAAATTTGAAGCCAGTTTCAGCAAATAAGTGAGGCCCTGAGCAACTTAATGAGACCCTGTCTTAAAAAATAAAATAAAATAAATAAAATAAAATAAAATAAAATAAAATAAAATAAAAAGGTTGGCAATATAGCTCAGTGATAAAGTGCCCCGGGTTCAATCTTTAGTACCTCCCCTCTAAAAGTGAACATAGGAGAAGCAGAAGAGAGGTAGCAGATGATGGATATAAAGAGGGAGGAGTAAAATAATAATAACAACAAAAACAACAACAACAACAACTAAAAGTAATGAAATAAAGGAGAGGAAGGGGCAACAGAAAATTTTGGCCATTAGTTGGGGAAGAGAGTGAAGGAAGGTAATAAGAGGAAGAAAAAACAAGGTACAATCAAACAATTGTAAGATCAATCCAAATCAAACCTACATGAAAATTTACCCCACAACAGTCAAACCCAGGCTAAATAATAAAAGGGGAAAGAAAGCAATTAAAATAAAAGAAAAATTATAAGAAAACTATCAGCACAGCAAGAGCAGACATGCATATACACAATTATAAAGAGTGGATAAAAGAAAAAAAACAAATAAAATTAAATTAAAAATAAAATTTAAATTTGAAAAAAAAGAAAAGTTGGGAAATAGGAAAAATTCTTAAGGAGAAAAAAGGCTTTGTTTCTGCTGAGGTGTTCAGAACTGTTGACACAGATAGATGGTCATTGCTTATGGTATTGTGCCATTCTTTGTATTTATTTATTTATTCATTCATTTATTTATTTGAAGCTCTGTGACCCTTGGTTCAAGCTGCCAGCCGCTGTGGCCAATATCAAAGCTGGTTGTTGTAATTCTCAGTTTCCTTTCTCACAGTATAGAATGGAATAAACTGGGGAGTGCTGACAAATGATGTATTCATAGGGGGCTGATATGTGCTGATCTCTGCTGGTCATCTGTGTCCCAGGGGCCTCCATTTTTAGTGTAAGTCTAAATCACAGGCCCTCACATATTAACCACCATGGATATAAATTACCCATGACCAATCCTGGAGGGTGGAAGTGCCTGTCTGATCAGTTTTATCTGTAGCAAATGAGGTTCTTTCTCCTTGATATCTCTCTCCTTGGTATTATGCCCTTGGCATAATTCTCTCTGTACCTGTATCAATCACACTGGTCCAGGCACACTCTGGACCCCACAATAGGTGACTGCTGGGTCAGGCTGAGTGACTTCCTTTATGAATTCCCAATCTCCCACCTCTCCTCCCTGACATGGAACCACTTGAAAATAGTTCCCTCTGCTACTACAACTTTGGCTCCTATTGGACTCTCTGTCCATGGGAAAGAAGGATTTTGGTTGCCTTTTACTCAAAATTTTCCCCCACCATCTCTCAGTAGTTTAAAATTAGCCATCTTCTCTATTCCACAGTTTTCCTCAAGCTGATTGTATTTTCTGCACTTTCTTCTCTCTCTGCCTTCCCCAACAGTGGGTTGGTGGCAAGCAATGTAGCCACTCACCACTGTCAGCAAAGTTGGCACATCTCCAATGCATTATTTCTTATTTTATATTCAAAGTCTCTGGATTTCTGTCCATTAGTTATTATAATTATTTTACTGTCCAATGTTGAATTTCAGTGAATTCTCTTAGTCACCCGCCTTTGATGAGGTATAGTCTCCCTGCTATTAAATCTTGTGCTGAGGAACTACTGGGGAGTGTACCCTTCTTCTCATCTGCCATCTTCAGACCTCATTGATGTATTAAGGACCCAAAGGAACACAACCATGAGAAACTGAGCTTTAATAACACCAGCAGTATTTGAAATACCAGTAGTATTATCATGAAAATAATTTTTCAGTTTTTCTATAAATTACTACTGCATTTTAAAGTGAACCAATCCAAACTGGAGAATATTATGTTAAGTGAAATAAGCCAGACACATAAAGACAAGTACTGCATATTGTCTCTCATATGTGGAAGCTAACGAAAAAGTCAACATGAATATAAAATAGCAGTTAACCAAGGATAGGGAGGGAGAGCTTATGTGGGGATGGTTGGATAAGGGGAGTTGGATTTGATCAATATATGCTGTATGCATGTGTGAAATAATCACACTGAACACCATTAATATATATATATATATAAAATTAATACATACTTTAAAAAGAAATGATTCACATGGATAGAGAGATGCCATAGTTAGTACAGCCTGCCAAAAATCTCAAGATATGATGCTACTTCTACTGACTTGCTAGGAAATCATCCACAGATATGGATAAATAATGCTGGATATTAAGGGGAAAACACCTTGAGATTTTATATGCCTTCATCTAAATTGATTTAATAAAGGATTAAAAATTTAAAAAGTGAAAAATTACTGATACTTATAACAGAAGTCCACTTTATATTGCACAAATTACTTAGAAATGATATATGAACTATTAAAAATAGGTATATAATTAGCATTTTAGAAGACAAGAAAATATAAAAGCCCTGTATAATTTATTTTTTTTCAGAAATATTCCTTAAATGAAACAACAATCATGAAGATATTTTTCCCTATTTGAGATCAAGACAAATTAATTTTTTTTATATATTTAACACCAAATAAAACACCCTTGATGGTACTAGGAGACCCCTATTTTTATGGGTTTAGCATTTTCACAGGTAAAATTGCACCAACTGGTTTGCAGTTGATATTTTTTAGTAGCATTGATTTGACTTCTGTATTATTTGGTGGCAGAGAAAATGGAGGTAATCCATTGATATTATTCAACCATATGTATTCACTGTCAGAAAGTGAAGATAGGAAGGTATTTTATATGAACTTTCCAGGAAATAACATAATACTAGGAAAAAATAACACTATTAACATTTTTTCCTCCATGTACAGTATAGATAAGGTACAAAACTGAAACCGTACTTATCATGATAATTAGTGTGGATAAGAAATTAAGGAAAACATGTGGCTTTATGAATTAAGAATCATTCATTAACAAATCTCTCAGAGATCTGTATTACATATGAATTAAGCACCTGTCTGCTTTGAAGGGAAGCAATCTATTAGGTTTACACAAAACTGTCACTCAGCATGAACAGTAACTAAAGGAAATAATATCTTCTAAGAAAAAATTATATATTATAATTGAATTCTGGCCATAGAACTTATTGGTAAATATGGTGAGTTTCTGCCTTTTAGATCAAGAAATCCATAATTAATAGAACTATTCAATTATACTCAGAGCGGTGTAAAATCATTGGTGACACATGATCTAAATCCAATTCAGTATAATTTTTACAATGATTCATTTAAAATCTTTATTTCCTCTACATATGTGGTTAAGAAGTCAATATTGAATTGGGAAGTCTATTATTTCTGCATTATTATATTCATAGTTAAGTACCATCAGTCTTGCAGAATTTCCCAAAGCAACCTGTTTATCTAAGCCTTCCTTTTCATACTAAGATTCATACCATGTGTATTCAGAAACTTGTTCAGGATAAGTCCAGACTAAATGATTAGTGTAGTACAACAGGATTTGATGTATAGTGTGATGTCTATCAATTAATATTGATGAATGCATGAATTTCTTACACACCTGGTCCTTTTACACTGTTGGTTGTAATTCTGAATACAAATGCAAATGGATAGTGATAACTCTGATGAGAATAGGGTAAATATTTTGTGAAGGGCTGGTTAGCAAGGCTAATTTTTTGTATGTTTTTCCTGAGCTTATATCCTCAAATAGAGTCTTTGGGTTGAAAAATAATTCAATGCTAAACGAAAAATTGTCTAGTATATTTTACCCTAACAGGAGTGTTGTGAGATTTAACTGTGATTTTATACGTGTGTGAATGTGTGTGTGTGTGTGTGTGTGTGTGTGTGTAGGGCTGACCAGTTTACGAAGTACAGGTAGTGAATAGGAACTTGTTACCTTATGGTATATAAATTAGCAAGAATAACTAATGTGCTTCTTTTTAATTTCTCTAATTTTTTTCCTATGGTTAGGATGATGAAATTTGAAATTTGGTGGAAAGCAGACTGGTCTCAGTTTCAAAAATTCAGGCTATTTAAATAAAATATGTTTACAAAGTACAAATAATGTTTGTGTATAACCTCATAGCAACAACAACAACAAAACCTCTTTCTCTCTCTCTTTCTCTCTCTCTCTCTCTCTCTCTCTCTCACACACACACACACACACACACACACACACACACACACACATCTTAGTAAATATTTAATAGTCACCTCAAAATAGTCAATCCCTCCTTATCTAGCAATAGTCCACACGATTTTTTTTTATCATTTTATTTATTTATTTATTTATTTAGTCCACAAGTTTTGTATGGGTGTTCACCTTTCCACAGTGCTCATTTCAAATTTTTGATTAGGGCTTGAACTTTCTTACAAGAATAGAACAAAGTGCCTTGGATTTCCTTGAAGAAAATTATTATTTAAGCAATAGGCATGTGGTAAAAGAAAAAAAAGCAAATGAGGTAAAATCTAGGATTTTTTAGAGATAAAATATCTAGAAAATAATAAAATTAGAAAATAAAGGAATGTGCTCTTCATGCTTTTTTTTTTAAAAAAAATACTCTATGATGTTTTGACATCTTCAAAACTTAATTGCTTTCTT
Organism: Urocitellus parryii; assembly: GCF_045843805.1. Classification (NCBI taxonomy): domain Eukaryota; kingdom Metazoa; phylum Chordata; class Mammalia; order Rodentia; family Sciuridae; genus Urocitellus; species Urocitellus parryii. The sequence goes on from NW_027553665.1 coordinate 5,516, forward strand.
AGTCCGTTTTCTACTGCTATAACAGAAGACCACAGCCTGGTAAATAAAAAATAGTAAATATTTATTACTCTCAAGGTTTTGGAATTTGGTAAGTTCAATAGGACTGGCACTGCCATCTGGTGAGGGCTTTTTTGCTGCATGATATTATGGCAGAAGGTCATGTGAGCACACCTAAGAAAGAGACAAGAAATCAGGTTGAATTTATCCTTTCTATCAAGAAGCCACTCCCATGCTGAGGATGCAGCTCAGTGGTAAAGTGATTGCCTCGAATGCAAGAATCTCTGGGTTCAATCCCCAGCAATAGGAAAGAACAAAAAATAGAAGTTACTCCCATTGTATCTAACCCAATCCCATAATAATGACCTTAATTTTTTCATAAATGACCCCTTGAAGGACTCCCCTCTTAATAGCTTTACAATGGCAGATTTTAAATTTCAACATGTTGTTAGGGGACATTCAAACCATAGTGTTGGTCAGCAAGCACCTGTTCCTCAAAGGGCTAACCTTTTCAGAGTAAATATCTGGTGCATGTCTTTCAAATATCAACCATTCAATCCTGGGCCCAACTGCATCCTTATGTCACTCCTAGACACTAAGCCAGTTTCTCTCTGTCCTATATCACTTTAGTATTAGGTAACAGAAACTAGGCTGCATTTATGTAACCTAAATCCCACAAGCATTAGTCAAACTACCAATACTAACCTGATTACTCACCTTTCCTATGGAAACCCGAATAAAAATTCTGGCTTCATGTTTCCCCTCCTGTCTCTTGAACTGCCGAAGCCAAGTGCCAATGACTCGGCTTGGCACAGAATCACGAGCCACCACACAGCTCTGTAGGTTCAAACAGCAATTCTTTTTTCGGATCTCACACCAGCCTCCACACACGTTCAGGGGCAGTCTCGTTCTGCCGCACACTTCACCTACTCCACGAGGCTTTTTCCAAAATCCCATTTGAATCTCACGAGAACTCAACGGGAACAAGCAACAGGAACACCCTAATCCCAGCAGCAATAATCTTCAACCTCAACTTCCCTAAAACCCATATTCTTAAACCGGGAAACGCCTTAAACCGGGAACACCCTAAGCCCAAGGACCGGGATACTTCCTCAAACCTGCAGGATACTTCCTCAAACCTGGATCCACCCTCGATCACCTTGAGCAGGGTCATCTTTCTCAAACACACAAGCAAGGTCGCAGCAAATTTCCAAGGCAAGTCCATTTAACATGGGGTACACTGGCAAGGATTACGATGCGTCAATACCTACTTGGTAATGGCCCTCAGCATTGAACCTGGTGCTTCACCTGTGACCCGACATGTATGTGGTAACTTCTTTTCTGCAGCCTTTGTGTATAATTAACTTCCTCCCAAGCCTTGTTCTCATTTCCCCTTGTGGTCACACTGACTTTCAAATTCTTAGAATGTTTCATTCATCAATCTGCATCTAAGAGGATGGAACAAATATAGTCAAATGTCCTTTGAAAGAAGATGCTAGAGCTGTGGGGCAGCAGCTTGCAATGTTTTATAGAACCTACACATAGCAAGAGATTAAATAAAATAGTCTTAAAAACTTTCTTTTGAATTCTGAATTCTGCCATAGCATGAGCCATATCTTGAATTTACAGTAATGTGAGCTAAACATCCACTTATGTGCTTAATCCAGTCTGATTGGCTTCTCTTGAAAATTGCAACAGAAGCAATTCTGACAATAAAACTTGCAACAGAATATGTCCTGCTAAATCATACAATTAGCTGATTAGAAGTTAGGTGGAATCTATAAGAAACTGATGTTTTTGGATTAGGTAAATTTTTGTTTAATAGTAACCTGATAGTAAATTTAAATGTTACCTGTTTTGAGGCTAAAGCCATGCCTGAGAGGGTATAGCATCTAAGGTTTGGAAATATAAATTCAGGAAGGACCTTGGAAAAATTTGCCTCATTTTAAAAATCTGTTTCACCTGGGATGTAGAATATGTCTAACGATGCAAAATTTTATTTGTTATTTGTTGTTTGAGCTCAAGCCTGCCAGATGTAGTCTCCTGGATGTCTTAACATATTTATGTGACCAAACCCTAGATGAACAAAAAAAACTCATTATCTATTCTATTTTCATTTTTTAGATACCACAACACTTTTAATTCCCCTGACTCAAAAACACCAAAATAGACTTTGACTGTACTCATTCCATCAGTCTTCATATTTACTAGGTGTTTCTACTGTCAATACTGTTTCCTCATTCCCAAGACTCTCCTCTGGTTAATGTCTCATTGCCTATTGCTTCCAATGATTTAGTAAGATGAATTACTTGTGTTTACTTGGAGTATTTTTTTCACTGTAATATTTTCATGTCAAGGAAGAAATTAGAGAAAATAATCAGGTGAAAAAGAAAGGATATGAGCAAAATTGCAGGAATGAAAATAAAATACTATTGTGATTTTGTAAAGGATTAGGAGTAACCTTGTCTGGTAATAAGAGAGAATGTTCATGAAGGAATATTAATGCTAGTGATGCTGGGTGAATAGTATGTATGAGGTCAAGTTTTTGAAGGTTTTGAAAAATTGCAGAGGGATTTGGACTGATGATGATAATTGGTTACATTTATTAAAAAACTTATATTTTATACAATATTGTATTTTTATATAAACTTCAACTAATGACAGATATTATATAATAGATAAGTGAATAAAACTGGAATGGTTAAGAATCTTTGGAAAATAAAAAAGCTAATAATATACAGTCCATCTGACTTACCTATCAATTTTTTCTTTCTTCTACACTACATTGTTTTCTTCATCTTCAGGCAAAAGATCAAAATGACTGGTCTTGTGTTCTGCCTGGATTAAAGATAACTCTATTGGAAATATATGAGTTGCAATGTAGAGGACAAAGTTGGTTTTGATATCTGACAAAAAATGGAGGTTAATGGGATACTGTGGTGAGCACAATGGTATTAAGTTACATGAATAAGATTTGGGGGAAGAGGATGATTTAGGAATAAAAACTAGTTTCTTGTAATGGTTACCTTAATGACGATGACAAAGCAACCTCTGCATGACAGAGTGTGTAACTACTCTAGATTAATGATAAACATAAAATGGGTAAATTTTAGTCTTTTAAGAAAGCAGATATCAGCACTGAGAAAAGGAAAGCATTACATAAAATACATAAATCAGATCTCATTATAGAATTGAAAGAAAAAACAAAGGAAAATATTTCTGAAAAGTTTTATGAGACTGGGGTGAAATGTGTATCTTTATTTTGAAAGTGACTAATTTTTTCCCAAAACACTAAGGCATATGAAGAAATAGACAAAAGGGGAGTAGAGTGCACTGGGGATCATAGATAGGCAAAATTTTGCAGAACAACAACATTATTATCACTGGCAATAAAGAGGATGCCAGTGAAATGCCAGCTCTATATTGTCAGTCCCTGTCAGAGGGTCATAAAATGAGTTAACGAAAAAAAAAAAAAAAAAGAAAGAAAGAAAAACTAAAAAAGGTAAAGTGATTGTGTTTTAGTGCCTCTAGATCAATGAATGAGCTTATTTATTTGCTCAGTAATGTTTTCTTTATAATTTTAGATTGATAGATGTTTAAAAATTTTATGAAAATAGGTATGTAAAGAATAAAATCAATGATTATTAAAATGATTATAGGAAATAAGGGATTTGAAGGTAATTTTACATGACCATTTTCAAAGAAGAAAGAATATAATAATAGGGACATAGTGCATACTCTATTCAGATAATAATTTTATGTTTCCTTAAAAATGAGAATTATTTAAAAAGTATTTAAAACATTTTGAGGATATTATCAAAAGTATCAGCAGTAATGAAGTCACCTCTGACATAGCTTAAGAGACCCAGGATCATAGTTGCAAAAACTACCAGACAATTTTTTAGATCCTACACTTTTTTAAACTGATATAAAATTAAGTAGATGTATTAATTACTTTTTGTATGCTAACAACCCAGCAACTGTGCATTTAAAGTAGGTGGCACAATTGATTTCATTGTAAATTAATTCAATTTATCAATACTATTTCTTATTTGTTTATTTTGTTGATGAGTAGAAGCATCATACATAGCAATGTGGAGAAAATAAAGTTTCAACATCTGATACACATATGTGAAAATTCATTCATAACTATAATCTCTGATTGAACTTACATCTATTTTTTCTTGTGGTTCCTAAAGTATAAGCTGAAATGATCAGTTCCATTTTTGTGTTCTTTTATCCAATATACTAGACATTGGTAATTTAAAAGGGTAGACCCTAAAGACAGTGATTCATTACTGATTTCTAACATAGCAATTTCACAGTCTAAAGATAACCACTATTTCTAATAGAACTATTAATTATTTTTGTTATTTTGAGGAATAATCTCTACAGAAATCATTATCAGCATATAAGGATAAACTAGAGGATATTGTTTTAACTCAATATCATTTTTAGGTGTACTACATTTTGGAAAAATAGTAATGTATTCAGAAATAATCACTAATATAAAACTAGCATCAGCTAATGTCCAACTATTTTATAGTTTTGGAACATTGTGATGTATACCTGAATATCTCTTCATTGAAGAATTTTCTGATAAAGTTGATATGAGACCTATGGGAAGGGATTATAGAAGGTATGCACATCAGGTTTAGAGAATCTTGAAGTCTAGGTTATAATTCTGCCTGCAACATATTTTCCCTCAAATTAAATAAACTTATATTTCTGCTTGCTTCAGCTACCTGCATTACAGTTTTGCAAAGTCCTCAATATATACTTCATCTGATGTGTGTATGTATTTATATGTCTGAATTATCCAAAATTGGAAAAAAGGACAAAGTTGACAAATAATATCCTTTAAATATCATAGGGTTCACAGTTCCATATAAGGATTATTCAGAAAAAAAAATGAACTCTATTTGACTCACTGTTTACTATTGATTAATGTTCACAGACATGGTGATGAAGCATGTTAAATCATACATTTCCATTTGGTACATTTACACATAATTGGTAGAAAAGATAACCACAGAGTTTGCAGTTTAAAATCCTATGAAACATTAACAGATATTGTGTATAATCTAGAAATTTTATAGTGTATGTATTAGATCTCTCTATATACTCTAATTTTCAAAATATCTTTTAAATAAATCTCAACATTATATCGGTTCCCTCATTAATAAATTATTTAAATAAATATTTGACTTCATACATATGTATGAGGATTATTATAATTTATAAGGGCTCTTTATTTAAAACTTTATATAATTCAGCTATTCACCTGATATATGGATATTTCTATATTCTCACTCTCAAAGTCAACCTAAGTTTGAACAACACCAGTAGTAGAAATCTCTGTTTCCCCATGCTTCCTTTCTATCTTAAGTTGACAGAAACTTAACTCTTATTATCATATAATAAGAGATGATCTTATAACATGCCTTTCATATGTGCCTACATGTATATAATGTAAGATCATATTAATTCTGATAGCTTATAGAATGCATTCAATGAATATTATTAAATCAATGAATAAATTAATGAGATAAAATAATGGTGAGTTGAGGTGAAGATTTCTAAAGAATGATCTTTTATCTGTAAAGTCTTAAGTTTTATGAAGAAATGAATATATGAAAGTTTAGATATCAATAAGCAGACTAGTCCAACTTTGCTAAATTGGTATAATTCATTCCTCCAAGCCCATGTTCTGCACATGATCCCAATGTCAATTAAATCTTCAAAGTTTGGTGATATTTTGGTCTCTCACATGTGCTACTCAGAGGCTAGTCTGGTGCTTAGGCACTGATTTATATGATAAGGTTCTTTTCAAAAAAAATTTATTTTTTTAGTTGTAGTTGGACACAATATCTTTAGTTTATTTATTTTTATGTGGTGCTAAGGATCAAACCCCAGGGCCTTGCACATCCTAGGTGAGTGCTCTACTGCTGAGCCACAATCCCAGCCCTGATAAGGTTCTTAAAACCTTTGCTAGACTTCTTTCAGTCGGTTCTACTTACAGATTAAGAGTCAGCATGGAATTTATATTCTTTCATACACAGGATTAAGATATGCTCTTTGATGAGGACCAACCAAACTAGATGCCCTTCAATAGATGAGTGTATAAAGAAACTGGTATATATGCACAATGGAATATTAATCAGCATTAAAAGAGAATAAATGGATGAAGTTGGAGAATATCATGCTAAGTGAAGTAAGTCAATCCCAAAAAACCAAAGGCTGACTATTCTCTCTGATAAGTGGATGCTGATCCATAATAGGGAGGGGGGCATTGGAAGAATGAAAGAACTTTGGGCAAAAGGGAAGGTTAGGAGGGGAGGGGGAATGGGGGTAAGAAAAATGGTGGAAAGAGATGGACATCATTACCCTAGGTACATGTATGACTGCTCATATGGTTCGACTCTACCTCGTGTACAACCAGAGAAATGAAAAGTTGTGCTCCGTTTGTGTACAATGAATCAAAATGCATTCTGCTGTCATATATACCTCATTAGAACAAATAAATAAAAATTTTAAAAAATGGACCCCAAAATGCCCTTCTACAGTTCTCTGCTCTCTGGAATGTCTCTTACACTCTCCAGATCTCAAACTCCTTTTTTTATTGACTCTTTTGACAAAAAAGGGGGCTGTTTTAGTTTTCTTTAGCCTTTTACACTGTTGTGCAATTTAATGGGAATGAAATCTCTTTCAGATTAGAGCAGTGAGAGAAAAGATAAAGAAAATAAGTAACGAGGATTTATCTCATACTCTTTGGACAGTAGAGTTGTTTCCTTGGGCCAAAGAATTTGTTGTTACTCTGGAGTTTTAGGTATTCTTGTTGGGGCCACAATAGCTGTGCAGTTTCATGATTGGAGCTGTACTCAGGGAGTATTGAAAACGAAAGAGGACAACAAAAACAAGAGATTTCTCCCAAACTCTTTAACATGCAAGGAGCTCTTGTCCTTGTTCTCTTTTGAAAAATGGGTGGTTTTGTTGTTGGCACACACTGTACTGTTCTATTTGTGCCAAGGCCAGAATATAAAAGAAAAACATCTTAACTTCCATTTTAGGCTGTTATTGAAGTTGTTATTTTAGTCCTTTATCTGCCTGCTTTTTCTGATTCCTCAGGTGGTTGCTTTCTCTGTCCAGTTTTTAGTTGTAATCAATGGACAAAATATTTATTTTGAATAACTAACCTAAAATTTGTTCTAATTTTATAAAAGTGTTCTATTGAGGGGGCTGGGGATGTGGCTCAAGTGGTAGCACGCTCGCCTGGCATGCGTGCGGCCCGGGTTCGGTCCTCAGCACCACATACCAACAAAGATGTTGTGTCCGCCGAGAACTAAAAAATAAATATTAAAAATTCTCTCTCTCTCTCTCTCTCTCTCTCTCTCCTCTCTCACTCTCTCTTTAAAAAAAAGTGTTCTATTGATTCTTGGAGATGGAAAGATTAATGAAAATGTGTTATGCTTTGTTGAGAAAACTTGATATTAAGCAGTAAGAGTCATTCTACTGAGGACAACTTAATTGAGAGAGATGCTTTGTGAGTATACTTATAAAACAATTCTCATCTTCCCCCCATAATTGTGCATAAATTAAGCTAATTATAGCATATTTTAGTGACCACAGGTCAGTAATTTAGATTTAATTAATAGAAATTACAGGTTGGGACTGTGAGAAGAGTCATGTTCAAGAAATATATAAGCTGACTGGACCTTTGGGAGACTTTTAATTAAAATTGAAATTTGATTTGCATTCCAGTTTATATGTTGAATTATTAATTAGAAAAGAGGCAATTCTTCCCAAAATATGAAATGGAGCAAAGGAAGTTCAAAGACCCATGAATGAAAATAATAAGAACTATAAATAAACACAGAGATAATGACTTTAAAAAAATAAAAATAAAAGAGAGTAAGTGAGAGAGAAAGAGAAATTCAAATCACTTAGCTCGATTCCATGTTTGTGCTTGAGGAAACCTAAATTCTAATTTTGTGAAAGTATTTGCTTTAGGTTGCAGGGCTACTGGATTTGGGCAAGAGTTGGTGTCAGCAAACTTTCTCTGTAAGAAAGAGTAATTGTTTTAGACTTGGCAGGCCATATGATTTGACACATCTATACAACTATGCCACTTCAGTGTCAAAGGAAGCCATAAACATTGACTTGATGGACATAACTTTGTTCTAATAGCAATTTATTTAGTAACACAAGTATTAATATATCAGATTTTACGCTGAGGTTGTAGTTTGTTGAACCCTGATCTAGAAGGCAAACCTTTTAAGTACCCATTGGAAATCAACTATTTAGAGGACTTTACTTTTATGGAAGAATACAAGGAATTAAAATTTAATGTTAGGGGCTGGGGATATAGCTCAGTTGATAGAGTGCTTGCCTTGCATGCACAGGCCTGGGTTTGATCCCCAGAACCACAAATAATGATGATGATGATGATGATGATGATAAGAGTAAATTTTTCTATTGTCTGTAATTTAATTTAAAATGCATTAAAATAAGATAGAATGGTAGATGGCTAGATAGACAGATGAATGTCATAAAGCAAGTATAGTAGATATTTGCAAAAGAATCTAGGTGATAAGTGTATGGATATGCCTCATATAAGAATTTCTATTTTCTTTATATTTGAAGACATTAACAATAAAATTTAAGGAAATTTTTAGTACAGGATCTAATTCAAGTTTCTTAAAATGGGTAAGTTCTTTAAGAAAATCAAAATCATTTCTTGCTAATATTATTTTAGTGGATTAGTTTTATAACACCTTAGAAATTTGGAATTTAAAAAGTAATATTTTCAAAGAATTATACATCAGTGATACCTTATATAAGCCAAAGATTTGGATGCTGTTTTTGGATAGAATTTTTTATTTACCACAGAACTTAAAGTGTTGGCCAAAGAAATGTCAACAACAAATAATTAAGTTTAAATTTGGTTAACAATCCAGTTTGTAGGATTTTTTAAAAAATCCAGATAGTCATATTATTACTGTTATTTTAAAAACACTTATTGTGCTAGTGGTTTAAATGCAAATCATATTGTGAATTTTTATTTAAAGCCCTCCTAAGAATAAGGTTATGGGCAAATTTAATATGACTCAGTGCACATAAAATGAGAAGGTAAGACAACCCGTGGGTGTTTTACTGTACTTCAATATATTTTTTCTGAACTAAATATAACATTTTTTTTTCCTCAGAGGGAAAGCTAAATGAAATTAGAAAATGGCCTCTTGCCACTCACTACTGTTTTAGTTCGAGTTTATTCCCATCTGAAGCAAAAGTATATTACTTACTATTTTCAGAAAAAACATTCTTTGTAATGATACAAACCACTAGAATCTGTATAGATTTTTATAGCATTTGTATTTAAGTAAACGCAGAAGTCCTAAAGGAGCTGTAGTATTCTGTGTACTATGTTAAATATTTTGACCAACTGTGAAATGTGAAAACAGTTTACTCATATTTCTAATTTTTATATCTTGCTATCTCAAATACTCAATAAGAAAGAGAGCCAAGGGGTAGTAAAATATGTTACTCCGGGCTGGGGATGTGGCTCAAGCGGTAGCGCACTCGCCTGGCATGCGTGCGGCCTGGGTTTGATCCTCAGCACCACATACAAACAAAGATGTTGTGTCTGCCGAAAACTAAAAAATAAATATTAAAAATTCTCTCTCTCTCTCTCTCTCTCTCTCTCAAAAAAAAATATATGTTACTCCAACATGAAGAAAATCTCTCCCTTTGTCATCACCATCACTTTCAAAACTTAATGTGGTATTGACATTATGATACCTTTTGACACAAACAGGAGAAAGTGGTCTCAAAGAAGTTTATACAAAAATAAGGTAAATTATAAAACTTCAGGTTCTTCAAATATTAAGAATAGCGATTATTCTAAAAATTTCTCTATATCTTCTGCAGTTATCTGTGTGGTTTTTGTTTGGTTTTGCTTGTGCTGATGTTCAAACCCAGGACTCACACATGGTACTGAGCCACATTCATACTTCTAAATTTCTCTATATCTTAACCCTTATAAAATCAAACCAAAGCAGCTTTATTTCATCAAGTATTCTGAGAAAGTCAACATCTCACACTTTATTTGATCATGACTTTCAGTCTTTATTTTTTTTGTAATCACAAAATAGTAAGTGAAAAAGTAACAGCAGAATGAATCAATTGAGGTAATTTTCAGCTATAAACGGCTCAAGGAAATAATAATTAGCTAACTAAGGATGGAATCAAGCCACTTTTTAACCATTGAACTAACAGGCACCAGAGCTATATTTGATTAAAACTAAGTGTATCTCAGTATTGCATGTGAGAAGAATCACTCTCACTTTTTGATTATTCTTCTCTGAATAGTTATTTAGCCAATTTCATTATGAATAATAAACATGAAGTATAGTTCAAGTACCCTTAGAAAGTCCCCGCTGGAAATCAACTATCTGGAGGACTTTACTTTTATGGAGGAACACAAGGAATTAAAAGATACTAGTAGGCCAAAGTTCATAAGTAGCTAAAATGCATAAAACATATAAAAAAGATTACATATATCCTACTGTAGGACCAGAACAAAACAACTGGGAGGTATAATGAAGTTTAAAAAAGATATTCTGCCTTCTAGGATTTCACAACCAAGTTGTGAAAAATTGGAAGTGGCCACTTAAATATGATATTGTTTAATATTGATACAACTACAGTAGGATTTATATAATTTATTTTATATGTCCCCCTAGTTAAATGGGCTCTTAAACACACTGGCCATGATATAAGTGTTAAAAGAATGTCTCCAGTTTTTTAAAAAAAATATTTTAAAAACATTTTGTTTTGTATCATTTAAATAAAGCCACAAATTTTCTAATTTGATTGATTCTGACTTTTGGAATTTCACTATAACAAACAGATGTTAGAATGAAGAGGTAAGGAGAACACTAAAGCAACCTTTGAAAATTCACATTCACATCATTTGGTATTTGTGAAGCAATAGTACTAGCTGGATGTAGTAGCTAACACAATGTCTTTTATATCACAACAGTTGATCTTGTCAATTAATACCCTATATCTTATACTAAAGTCTGACTTTAGTCACATAGGCCTAAGTTAAAATTTCTGCTGCGCCACTCACAAGCTCTATGATCATAGGAAAATGACTTCTTTGCATCTGCTCTCTCTTGGGAGTAGATCACTTTTTTTTTTTTTTGAGTAGGGGAAAATTGTTCTTTACTCAGGTATCATAACATTCTTATTTGGAAGAAATAAAAAATATTTTTGCATAAAATATACACACACCAACAGACACACACACAGAGACTGTATTTGAAAAAATGTTCTAGGGACATACAGATTCTTCTTTTATGAGAGAGAGAGAGAGAGAGAGAGAGAGAGAGAGAGAGAGAGAGAGAGAAAGAAGAAGAAGAAGAAGAAGGAGGAGGAGGAGGAGGAGGAGGAGGAGGAGGAGGAGGAGGAGAAGGGAAAAGAAAAGAAAAAAAGAAAAGAGAAGAGAAGAGAAGAGATCTGCTTCCAGAAGAGAGAAGATGCAAAGAAGTAGTTTTCCTATGATCATACAGTTGTGAGTGGTACAGCAGAAATTTTAACTTAGGCCTACCTATGTGACTATAAAGTCAGAGTTTAGTATAAGATGCATTGACAAGATCAACTTGTGATATAAAGTAGCTCAATTAAAAATAAATTTACAGGCCTATTAAATCCCCAAAGATGCAAATATCTATTTTAAAATGTTACAAATTAAATTTCTGTGTATTTCTTTATGTCAAGATTATTTATCTTGTATTTTAGATATCCTCAGGAGTCATATTCACCATAGTACCAAAATTCTTCTTTTTTTATTATGGATGAAAATATGGAAATTGTGATAAAGAGATGAAAGAAATGGATTTAAAACATTTCCATCAGTATTTATACAGTATTCTCAAAAATGTCAACATTTTTAGAGTAGGAACCACCACTTGACTAGGAGTTGAAAGAACTGATTTATAGATTAACTTGCCACTCTGCAGCTATGCAATTTATCGTATTTAATTGTGCTTTCCTGAGTCTGTTTTCTCATCTCTAAATGAGATAGTCTAATGATCTCTCTCTCTCTCTCTCTCTCTCTCTCTCTCTCTCTCTTTCTCCCCCACCCCCAGGGGCACTCAACCACTGAGCCACATCCCCATAGAGATAGGGTCCTACTAAGTTGCTAAGGCTGGCTTTGAACTCATGATCCTCCTGAATTACTGGGATTATAGGTGTGTGACACTGTACCAGGCCAGTGTAATGATTTCTAAAAACAAATTTATTGTAAATATTCTAAAATTCCTGGCCACATAAACTCAATTTTGTCAGTCTCTTTATCCATAGCACTCAATGTAGGTATTAACATGTTGAAATGGTAGCTGATGCAATGTCTTTTATATTGGACTTCAGAATATGTTGCCTGTGTCTGTGGAAGAGTGGGTTTAAATCGTTTTTTTTTTTGGGGGGGGGGAACCAATATTAGAGTGCTTGAACTTTCCCCAATACATTTAATCAATATTCATCTTAGAAGAAACAAGTGTTTTAAATGCACTTAAGAATGTTTTCCAGCATATGGCAGAATAGATACTCTGGAGAAAGAAATTTTTTTTAAAAATTAAGTTTCTTGTAACTCTTATTTTAAGAAATGTTAAGAAAAATTAAATAATCTATTTAATTTTTAAAAATAGATTTAAAAAATTAAATAGATTATTAGAGGACTGAATCAACAATGGAGGTTAGGAAAAATAAAACAGGGAAACAGAGTTAAGCTAGGGCAAATGCTAAGGCTATCTTGGAAACCTATTTCCTGATCTCAGTAATGGTGTGGGTATAGGAAGAAAATCTCCATATTTTACAGAGTCAAAACCAAGATTGTAATTTAAAGTTAAAGACTTTGCAGTGTGGTGGCCAGGTGTGGTGGCACCTACTTGTAATCCCAGCAGCTCAGGAGGCTGAGGCAGGAGGAATGGGAGTTCAAAGCCAGCCTCAGTAATTTAGTGAGACCCTAAGCAACTTAGCAAGACCCCATCTCTAAATAAAATACAAAAAGGGCTAGGGATGTGGATCAGTGGGTAAGCACTTCTGGGTTCAATACCTGATACCAAAAAAAAAAAAAAAAAGACTTTGTACTGTCACACCCTAAGTTAAAGAGTAAACTGGATAAAATCTCTCTGCCAGAAAGAATATGATTAGGAAAAATGAGAATTTATAACCATATGCAAATCCTCATGTTGTGCTAGGTCTTGAATATACAATATTTCTATGATTTGAGAAATCCCCAAACCAAGATGCTATCATAAATTTAACTCAAAGTGACAATAGCAAAAGCAAATCCTTTCTAAAGGAATATATTTTCCATCAAGGTCACATCATATTCCCACAGTTAGAGCACAAATATTTCACCTCAGGAAGCAAGCCATGTGAGCAAGTTGGACCAGTTATAAATAGCAGAAACAGAACTTGAAGAACTGCAAGTAATTGTACATAATTTAAAAATGTGACTTGAGGGTCAGCCTATTGAAAACTGGGGCTATAGAATGATGTTTGCATATTTTTAAAAGAAGCAAAGCATTAACAAATGTCAGACAAGATAAATAGGATGCTCAGTTTTGCTAGAACCAAAAGGCATAATGTGTGTCAATTATTAGACCTCTAGATTCTATTATTGTGACAAAAGAACAGTGTGTGTTGAGTCTCAGGGTGGAGCCCTGCCTCTGTCAAGAATAAACTTTATGGCCTTGAGAAAGATATTTTTTTTCCTATTTGTATTTCAGTTTAGTCATATGTAAAATGAGGCTAATAATACATTTAGGTTTTGCTGTATCATTTAAAAGAAAAATAAGAGATGCCTGTTTTGTAATACAAAGATGTGGATAATATCATATCTGGGATTAGAGATTTTATGAGGAAAGAAGGAAATTATGAAAGCACATAGTTAGCTGTTCAATACATATCAATAAATATTCAGTAGGGGTTTTAAAAAGTATTCCTATTATTCGAGTGTGAATTCAAAACAACTTACTTCATGATGAATAATATAATAAACACTGGAGACACAAAGCTGGTTAAAACAAAAGAAACAGGTGCACAAACAGGCATATAAATCAGCAATTATAATGTAATGTTTTATTTGCCTTAATATACAAGTGTATAAACAAAAACTAAAATCCCAGAGAGAGAAAGGTGATAATTTTTTATGAGGTGGTCAGCAAATGCTTTAGATGAAAAGAAATATTCTAGCTGAATTGAAAATGATTAATGAGCCTATTAGGCATAAATGGAAAGGAAATGGGGAAATAGACAGAATACCATGGGCAAAGTTTAAAAGACTCATGAGATTATATCCAAGTAGTGCCTTGTGGATGAATTAGTCTCTATATAAAGGAATATGGAAGAAAATGAAGAATATAAACTAAATACTGATATGAACTTGAATGTAAATCTTAGGAAGTTAAAACCAATATTAAGTATTATAGGGTTTTAATCCTCCTTTTATAATGGCTATATTGAAATATAATTCACACATCATACTATTCAACCATCTAAAATATATGATTCAGTGATTTTTAGTATGCTCACAGATATTTGTAACCCTCACCACAGATCCACAGATAATTCTGAAGTATTTTAATCACCTCAAAAAAGAACTCATAGCTGGTGATACAGCTCAGTTGGAAGAGTGCTTGCCTCGCATGCCCAAGGCCCTTGAGTCCAATCCCCAGAGTGCGTGCACACACACACACACACACAAAACCCATAGTTATTATTTTAATTAATTTCTTGTGAATGTACACAATAGAGGGAAGGGAGCAAGGGGTGAGGGGAGGGAAGGGGGAGGGAAGGAGAAGAGGAGATACTGGGGTCTGCATTAAAACAAAGTATATTCCATGCTTGTATAATTATGTCAAAATGGATTCTACAGTCATGTATAACTAAAAAGATCCAATAAAAAAAATTCCTGGATAAATTTTTTAAAAAAGGATCCTGTACCCTTTAACTCTTCTTTTTATCCCCTCATCACTCCCAGACCTAAAAATGAGTAACAAAACTGCTTTCTATCTCTTTATTTTCATAGTATGGACACTTGGCATAACTAGAATCAGAATGTGTGGCATGACTGAATTCCTTCAATCTGCAATGTTTTCAAGGTTCATCTGTGTTGTGGCATGTGAAATGTCTTTAAGGCCAGATAATAGTTTGCTATATGAACATACCACACATAGTTTACCTATTCCATTCATCAGTTGATAAGCATTGGAGTGGTTTCCACCATTTTGCGGTTATAAAAATGCTGCTATAAACTTTAGTTTAAAGATTTTTGTGTGGATATGTTTTTGTTTCTCGTGAGTAACCATTTGAGGTACTGTCATATTGTTTTCCAAAATGATTGTACCATTCTGTCCAACCAGCATTAGATGAGGCAATTTCTCTACATCCTTGCCAACACTTTATTTGACTTGTTTATTATAGCCATCCTGAAGAGTTTAGATTGCATTCTCATGATGCAAGTATCTATTCATGTGCTTATCAGTCATGTACATACATATCTTCTTTGCAAAAATATTTATGACTTTTGCTATATTTAATTGAGTTATTTATTTTTATTATTGTTTTGCATAAATTCCTCATATATTCTAGCTCATAATATAAATGACTTGCAAACATTTTCTCCATTCCATGGATTTTTTTTTTCCTTCTTGATAATATCCTTTGGAACATAGAAATTTTAAATTTTGATAAAGTCTGATTTATCTGTTTTGTGTTGTAGCTCAAGTTTTTGCTATAATATCTCAGAATACTGTGTGAAACATGAAGTCATACAGATTTACTCTTATTTTTTCCACTTTTTAATATTTAGTCCTCCTATTTAGGTGTTTGGTACATAATATCAGTTAAGTTTAATATAATATGAAATAAGGATTCATGTTCCTTCTTTCATATGTGACTATCTATTGTTCAAGTAACATTGGTTGAAAAACATATTCTTTAACCATTGTATCATTTGGCACTTTTGTCAAAAATCAATTGCCCATAATGAATATGGAAAACCCATCTTACCATCTCTGGAATCAATCCCACCTCATCATGATGGATTATCATCTTTTTTAATGTGCTGTTTAATTCAGTTTGCTAGTATTTTATAGAGGATTTTTGTATCTTTACAAGTTTGGCAGAATTCAGCAGTGAAGCCAACAGGTCCTAGGTTTTCTTTCACAGAAGACCTTTTATTACTGATTCAATCTCCTTACTCATTATTGGTCTATTCATATATTCTGCCTTTCCATGCTTCAGGAGTGATCAATTGCGAGTGTCTAGAAATTTATCCATTTATCCTAGGTTATCTAATTTGTTGACAAAAATTTCATCATAGTCATTTCTTTTTATTCTTTCCATTTATGTGTTATCATTTATAATGTTTTCTCCTTTCTGATTTTATGTATTTGTTTATTTTCTTGCTTAGTTTAGCTAAAGGTTTATGGCTTTTGTTTGTATTTTCAAAGCACAACTCTTAGTTTTATAAATCTTTTATATTGTTTTTCTAGTTCATATTTCTTTTACTTTTGCTCTGATCTTTATTATTGCTTTCCTTCTACTAACTTTTACTTATTTTGTTCTTTTTTCTATTTCTTCAATGTATGTTAGAGTATTTGTTTGAGATCCTTAAACATTCCTCTTAGAACTGTTTTTGCTACACCCATTACATTGTGGTATGTATTTTCATTTTTGTTTTGTCTCAAATATATATATATATATATATATATATATATATATATATATATATATATATATATATTTGTATTGAGGATTTAATATAGGGGCACTGGGCCACTGAACGATACCCCCAGTCCTCTTTACTTTTTTTTATTTTGAGGCAGGGTATTGCTAAGTAATCTAGGCTAGCCTTGAACTTGCCATCCTCTTGCCTCAGCCTCCAGAGCAGCTGGGATGACAGGCATGAGCCACCATATCCAGCTATCTCAAAATGTTTTTAAATTTTTCTTTTAATTTTTTCTTTGGCCTATGGGTTGTTCAAGAGCATGAGTAGTATCTCTGTGTTGTGAATTATCCAAAATCTTCTTGTAAATGATTTCCAGTTTCATACTGTTGTGGTCAGAAAAAATACATCATAAGATTTCAGTCTTAACTTTGTTAGAACTTGTATGGCCTAACTTATGGTCTATCCTGAGAATGCTCCATTTGCACTTGAGAGGAATATGTATTTTGCTGCCATTGGATGGAATGTCCTACACGTGTCTGGTAAGTCAATTTAGTCTAAAATATAGTCAAAATATGATGTTTACTTAATGAATTTCTTTCTGAATTTTCTGCTTATAACAGAAAGTGGGATATTGTGGTCCCCTGATAGTATTGTATTACAGTCTATCTTTCCCTTTATAATATTATATATGATATGCTATATTATATATTATTAACATGATTATGTTATTTTAATATAATATATATCATGTCATATATAATACATTATTATCTATTCCAGTGTGAATGAATACATATGCACAATTGTTATATCTTCTTAACAATTTTTATCCTTCTATAATATCTTCTTCATTTCTTTTACAGTTTTTGAATGTCTAATATAAAAATACTTTTAATCTCTTTTGATTTCCATTTGTACAACATCTCTTTATCCATCCTTCACATTCAGCATATGTCTTTAAAGATAAAGTAAGTCTATCATAGGAAGTATATAGTTTGCTGCTATTTTTTAGTGGTTCAGGCACTTTATATATTGATTTTTTTACTTTTTTAAAAAATGCTTTTATTAGTGTATTATAATTATAGCTAATAGTGGAGTTCATTTTCCCCCCATGGATCATTTTTAATTCTTTGTATAAATATAATACACTAATAAAAGCATTCTAAATATTTTGATTGGACAATTTAATCCATTCAAAATATTAGAGGTAAGGACTCTTTTCATTTTGTTAATTATATTCTGTTTTTTAAATATCCTTCCTTTCTTTCTTCCTCATTTGCAGTCTTCCTTTGTGTTTATGAGAGTTTCTCTATTGTTAAGCTTTACTTACTTACTTTTTATCTTTTTGGTAACTACTATAGATTTTGCTTTGTGTTACCATAAGGCTTATCACCAAGCTATTTTTTTTTTTTATTTTTTTAGAGGTTGATGGACTTTTATTTTATTCATTTATTTATATGTGGTTCTAAAAATCAAATCCAGTGCCTCACACATGCTAGGCAAGCGCTCTACCACTGAGCACAACCTAAGGCCCCAACAAGCTATTTTAAGCTGATAATTAAACTTGATGGCATAAGGACAATAAAAATTTTATTCTACCTCCCCACATTTACATTTCTGATATCTCAATTTGCATCTTTTTATATTGTATATTCTTTAGTAACTATTGTTCTAATATAATTTTCTATAGTTTTATCCTATAGCTTGCATATAAAGATATAAATGGTTTATATATACCATAATTACAGTATTAGAGTATTCTAAATGTGACCATGTACTTTTTTTTTTAAGAGAGAGAGAGAGAGAGAGAGAGAATTTTTCAATATTTATTTTTTAGTTTTTGGCGGACACAACATCTTTGTTGGTATGTGGTGCTGAGGATCGAACCCGGGCCGCACGCATGCCAGGCAAGCGCACTACCGCTTGAACCACATCCCCAGCCCAATGACCATGTACTTTTATCAGTGAATTTTGTGGTATTATATTTTTATGCTCTCATGTTACTAATTACAGATGTTCCTCAACTTATGATATAATGATGTCCTAATTAACCCATTATTAAGTTGAAAATGTCATAAATGGAAAATGTGTTTTACACACTTATCCCACTGAACATCATATTTTAGTAACATTCTATGCTGTATAATATTGGTTATTAACCATCATTACCCCATGATTAGGAGCTGCAGTCACTGTGGCTCACTGCGCAGTAGTACTAAGGGTCATTTTTTACCATTGGATAGGCATTCAATGATTTCTGTATTTTTGAGAGTCTCTACTTAAGTTTATATAATATTTCTTTCTTTGGCTGATGATTTACCTGAGATTTTCAGTGTAATTTTCATAGTAGTTTGGTGGGCTATTAATCTCTTCATATTCAAAAGTATTTTAAAGATGTAGCTTTATAGCCTACACACAAAAATCCCTTCAAATATGCAAATATAATGCAGAAGTGAAAAATACACAAAATTTGATGCTGCCATATCTCCCATGCCTTACAAAATCACTGTTTCAATGATCACAAAGAGTGCCAAATTAAGGTTTAAACTCCTGAACCATTTATTTAAGGGAATAGAATAAGCAATCTGAAATTTCTATATAATTAGGAAGAATGATTCTGAGTCTTGAATAGAGATAATCTAAAAACAATGACCTCATGAAATGAATGTCCAAAGAGATGTTTTTAGGGCATATTTCTATGAATGGAAAAAAATCATAATTATCCACTAACAAATGTGCCTACCCATATCTCTCTGGTATTTCTGTTTCAATGCCTGCCCTAACTTTCAATTGCCTGGGAACAGTTTCTACCAAAGATTGAAGGGCAACAATTATGTACATATACCTCATTCAGTGTGCTACTTTTTTTAAAAAATGTGTTTTAGTTGTTGATGGACTTTTATTTTATTTATTTGTATGTGGTGTTAAAAATCAAACCCAGTGCCTCACACATGCTAGGCAAGCTCTCTACCACTGAGCCACAAAGCCAGCCCTCATTGTGGGACTTCTGAGGTATGAGCTCAATCCCCATATCAAAGAAATCACCCATGAGGGCTGGGGATGTGGCTCAAGCGGTAGCGCGCTCGCCTGGCATGCGTGCGGCCCGGGGTGGATCCTCAGGACCACATACCAACAAAGATGTTGTGTCCGCCGAGAACTAAAAAATAAATATTAAAAAAAAAAAGAAATCACCCATGAGATTAAATTCCAGTAGACTTGATAGTTAACTTGATAACATTCCTTTCATTGGTATTACTTCCTTCAGTCTCACACCTGGTCTTCCTATATGTATTTCCTGAGATCACATAGCAAATTCAATATTCTACTTGGATTTCAAAGTTTACATGAAACTGTTCATTACCAAAATTTATTTTTTAAAATATTTTTTTGGTTGTTGATGGACCTTTATTCTATCAATGTATTTGTATGCTCAGGATGGAACCCAGTGCCTCACACATGTGAGGCAAGCGCTCTACCACTGAGCCACAACCCCAACCCCACCAAAGTCTATTTTATGTATTTATTTATTTATTTTTGGTACTGAGGATTGAACTGGGAATTGAACCCCAGGCACTTTACCTCTGAGTTCCACCTCCCAGACTTTTTTTTTGAGACAGATTCTTACTAAGTTGTCCAAGCTAGCCTCAAATTTGTGATTGCCCTGCCTCAGCCTACAGTGTCATTGGGATGACAGATGTGTGTCACCATGCCTAGCCAAAACTTTCTTAATAAATCAATATAAATGTCTTTAGCAGGACTTGTTTCTGGGAGAACAGAAGCCAATACACAAACAAACACACACACACACACACACACACACAAGAGTTTTAGTTATGACAGAGACATTTATATGTAAATATTACTTTAATAGAAGTAGTCGAAGTTTTACATTCTGATAGTTTTCATTTCTGATAGATTTTGAAGTCCACCATGCAGATTTTAGCAGGTTATTCTTTTTGACTTTCACTGACTTATGTACCAGTTCCAATGAGCTAGTTACTCCCTCAAAGCTGGTGCTACCTGCCTTGTTTACTAATGGAAAGAGGCAGAGTAGCAGGTAAATCTTTCTTAATATAATTTAATTGAATGGAAAAGTATGGATCTTATTAATGTGATTGTTAAAATTTTCTTAGGCTAAAATTAATTAAAGTGTGCTTAAATAATAATCATTTTTATATCCAAGTAAAATATAGTGAGGATCATCCATGTTCTCTAATTTTTATAAATTTTCATTGATTGAACACTTCAAATGAATAATTATAAAAGATAAGGACTATAATAGGTACAATGATATTTATTTATATAATAATTTAACTTTTTAATTTGACTTCATATCTGTCATGTGAGACAACATAATGTTGTTGAGAACAGGGTTTTGGAGTCAGACAAGAGTTGAAATCTTATAATTGTTGTTTTTGATGCATGCAATAACTTGGATAAATCTCAAAGAACATTATAGTTAGGGTCAAAAGCTAATCTGAAAAGGTTACATTTTTTAAGAACAAATAATTTTTTTAAAAAAAGAAAAGGTTACATTATAGTTACATAGTATCTCATTTATATGATCATCTCAAAATGACAGAACTATAGATATGTAGATCTGATTAGTGATGGCTATTGGTACAGAGGGAGTTTTCAGCATGGGTTGAACAATAAAAGTTTCTCTGGGGATGATGCAATAGCTCAGTATCCTGTTTGATGTTATAGTTATACAAATGTTCACATAGGTTCAGACTGGCTAAAAAAATCTCTCTCTCTCTCTCTCTCTCTCTCTCTCTCTCTCTCTGACACATACACATACACAGTGTATATAAAAGTAATGAAACTGGGCTGGAGCTGTTGCTCAGTGGCAGAGCACTTGCCTAGCATGTGTGAGGCACTGGGTTGGATCCTTAGCACCACATAAAAATAAATAAAATAAAGTCATTGTCTATCTACAAGTATAAAAAAGTTTAAAAAGCAATGAAACTGGACATGAAGGAGAATTAATGGTATTTTACCAGTGTAAATGTCTTAAGTGCTTTGATACTTTATTTTAGTTACTTAAGATGCCACTTCATTGGGGGAAGAGGTCACAGAATTCTGTGTACTATTATTGCAACTGCCTGTGAGTCTATACTTATTTTACACCTATTTAAAAATAAAGTTAAAATATAAGAATTATAAAATTTAGAAATTTGAACACTGAATGAATATTTGATGTGTGTTGACATTAAGGATACATTATTAATTTTTTGATGTGATAAGGGTTTTGTGGTCATGATTTTTACTTTTAGAGATTAATAGGACATATTTGCATTTTATTGGATGTATGGGATTTTCTTCAATATAGATGGTAAGGCAGGGTATGGGCATATAGGTGGTTGGTTATAAATTCATAAATGTTCATATTGGATAATGTATGTGTGGAAATGAGTTTTTCTACTCCTCTACATATTTTGAATTTTCTGGAATAAAAATAGTGATTTCTTAAAAATGTTTTGACTTTAATTTATTCCCATGAACATTTTGAAATTGTACTACTGAGACTAACTAACTGCAAACATATTATCAATCAATACCATATACCAACATATTTTCTCACTTAAAACCAGCAGTTTTGTTGCCAGTCATTTAATTCTCAAAACAACAAAGGGAAATCAGGCAGATTTTGTTGGCAAAGATCCGTAAGTAGTTCATTTTTAAAGTGCCCACTGTATGATAAGGAAAATGAACATCATTTTCAGTTGGAAATATATTTTAAAAGATTTAAGATTCTTAGAAACTATGTCATTTGTCTATGGCTCAGGGGTGAATTCCTGTAATACCAGCAGCTTGGGAGGCTGAGGGAGGAGAACAGCAATTTCAAAGCCAGTTTCAGCAACCAGCAAGACCCTAAACTGCTTGGCAAGATGGTGACTCAAAATAAAAAATAGAAAGGGCTGGGCATGTGGCTCAGTGGTTAAGCACCCCTGGGTTCAATCCCAAGTACCAGAAAAAAAAAAGTATGTTATTTCTTAGCAAGCAAAGACAATATGTTCACTTTAAATTAACTATCAATGCAGGCAAAAGTCATGTGCAACAAGGCTCCAGAAACTTTATACTTTTATTAGTGAAGCTGTAAGGATTGTCAGTAAGATGAAAAATAAAAATAAATTTTCAAACAATATTCAATAATTTCTATTTTCTCTGTTAATTAGAACAATAATAAACATTTTTTTTCTGTCCATGGCATTGCCTAATTACTTGATTTTGAAATCTAGAAATTTCTTTGTGACTAGGGATTGCATGCTATAATATGATGATATGCTCTTTGTACTTGTGTTGCTGAGATGGACAATGGTAACAGGCAATTCTTCAGAAATAATTTAAAATTTGTCTTTAGCTTGAAAATTTAATGAAAACTTTGAGAATTTATAGAACAATTTGCCTACTTGGAAAAATTGCAGAATTATACTTACCTTTTCCATTAAAAAATTATCAGTTAACACACTTTTACAAAATTAATGTTTTTTTATATTTTATTATTTCAAAATCAAATAATATTTAAACTTTTTATTTCATTTGATTGAACATTTCAGACACAAGTATTTTTTGTTTCCAATGACTTATACTTTAATCAAGTCTTCCAAAACTTCCATCTCAAAACACATAAACTTAAGAGGGTTCCTGAAAAGGAGTAGTATAGAAAATAATATATTAATTTCAAAACCATTTATGACATCTTGCTTTATACCATGTTGACATTTTATATTCTATAGTTAAAATATCTTTGTTGGTAAAAATAAAACTAAAATAAGACGTAAAATTTGAAATAAATTATCTTTTTGAAAGTAATATTGTTATTTTTTATCTATGATCTATGGTTGAAACCTTTTCTTCCTAATTAATTAAATGCCTTTAGTGATATCAGGGATCACTGACTATTGCTTCTATTGAATACACTAGTAATTCTAATGTAGTTTTGTTTTTTCTAGTGTATATTTGGGGCTCAAATTCTACATTGATGAGAGTTCTATCTGTGTCAAAAGTAAAAGGTTCTCTATTCTGAGATTTTAAAAAATTTTCAGTTTACCCTCAGGTAGCAAATATGTAGTGCATGACTCAGTATTTCTGAGATAAAA
Source organism: Urocitellus parryii (assembly GCF_045843805.1). NCBI lineage: Eukaryota > Metazoa > Chordata > Mammalia > Rodentia > Sciuridae > Urocitellus > Urocitellus parryii. The sequence goes on from NW_027553665.1 coordinate 29,357, forward strand.
TATGAACCTATTAAATTTGATCATTACTCCATTCTTTTGGTCTGTATCCTGCTGAAGTTGGTCTACATTTAAGCATTAATGCAGCTATGAACCTGATAGTCGTTACTTTATGGAATACTCATTGAATAATAATCAGGAGATATTTTTAAGTTACCAAAAGGTGACAAAATGGGATCCTAAATTGTTTTAATCCAATTTTGCATTTACATTGTACAGAGAAAAAAAATGCCATCTCTATTTCTCAACTAAAAGTTCAGTCATTTGTAAATAAATTTAAATGTAAAAAGAAACAAGAGCAGCTATCACAAAGCCTTCTGTTTATACTACCATTCAGTCATGATATTTACTCACTTCCCTTCCATTTTTTACTTGGTAACTGAAATGACAACACTTTATAAATTCATTAAGAATTCTTGAGGCTGAAGATGGTTGCTGTAATCTGAGGTGAATTGAGTGACATTTAAGATTCCAATGGCCATCTTCGTGTCAAGGTTGATTACATTTAAGATGGAGATTGCAAAATAAATTCTGGGAGGGAAACACTGCATGGGAGGTTGTAAATGAGAAATTTAGAATCCAAACTGACAAGAGATGCAATTAGAAGGCAAAAATGTTGTCTTTCTTATAACAGATGTAACAACAACAACAAAAAAAAAACAGACAAAAGGACACAGGGAAGATTCAGGTGGAGTCTCATTGCTCTGTGTAACAAATGTGTGTTGAGAATTGTGGAAGATCTTTTGAGAGCATAGATTGTCCATAGGAACTACCTGGATTGGGGTCTTAGCTCTGCCTAGGTACATGACTTCAGGCAATTTACTTAACATTTCTGTATCTCAGTTTCCTCATCTCTTAAAGAAAGTTAGTACCCCCTGTAAAGCCAGCAGACCAGTGTTTGGCACATGAAAAATGCTCTATACATATTAACCAATATTACTAGGATCATTATTATCTTTGTGGTTATTTTTTAACATTTTATTGCCAATATATGACCAAAAATAAGACATGAATAAGACAGTCATCCTCAAGAAGCTCAATAAAGTGTGGTGTTTTTAAATTATGATTTTATATGCACTGACCCTTCAAAATGCCTTGTATACATTCCATTATATATGCATATATATAATGGAATGTATATAAGGCATTTATGTATTATATATTCATATATCATAGAAATGTATATATATGTATATATATTTAGAGAGAGAATTTTTTAATATTTATTTTTTAGTTTTCGGTGGACACAACATCTTTATTTTATTTTTATGTGGTGCTGAGGATCGAACCCAGCACCCTGAGCATGCCAGACGAGTGTCCTACTGCTTGAGCCACATCCCCAGCCCTATATATATATATATATATATATATATATATATATATATATTATTGCATTGTCTCACACATGAGCTTTTGAGGATACTTAATATCTAGACTATATATATATATATATATATATATATATATATATATATACAGAGAGAGAGAGAGAGAGAGAGAGAGAGGGGTAAAATGATTGGGTTATGAAAGCCTTAATCCAATCAGTGAATTAATTACCTGATAGGGATTAATTGAAAGGTAACTACAAGCTGGTAGGGTGTGGATGGAAGACATGAGTCATTGGGGATGTGCCTTTGGATTATATATTTGGTGAGCTCTGCTTAGCCTCTCCCTGATTCCTAGTATTATGTCTCACTGCTTCTCACCACCACATCCTTCCATAATGTTCAGCCTCACCTCTAGCCCCAAGGAATTGAGTTGACTGTCTATGAAGTTAAACCTCTGAAACTGTGAGCCTCCAAATAAACTTTTCCTCCTTAAAAGTCTTCCTGTGGTCTTTTAGTCACAGCAGTGATAATGCTGCCCGCCCCCCCCACCCCGTGTGTGTGTGTGTGTGTGTGTGTGTGTGTAATATATATATATATATATATATGAAAATTAATTTCTGCCACTGATGTTATAATGAGGAACCAAATATATTGTAGGGTGGTAATGTTTATTTCTTGGTTTCTAATTAGCTAATTAATAACTGAACCTGTCACTTGGATAACTTAATGCTGTCTAGTATTGTGCTAGAATGTTTTCATAAATGAGTATATGGAGATTCTCTCTTAACCAACTTCATTATCTTTTATTTTCTATTTTTTATCCAAAAAAATGTGCAAAATATCCTAGAAGTTTAAAAATATAAAACATTACTTACAGAATTCAAGAGTTAACATTATGATATGTGTCATAAATGCTAGTGAAATAAGAATTATAGATATAATGATTTTTATACAAATATTGATAGGGTTGTTAGTAAATTAGTGTTACTATTAGCACTTCTCTAATCAGGTCAAAAAATAACAGGACTTCTTTTTTTAAGTTCAAAAAACTAACATGCTAATAAGGAAGCTTTATGTGATTTACAGCAGAAGCTTAAAACAGTATAATTCTAAAAAGCAACTGTTGCAGAAAACAATGATCCACCTGTGTCTACATTTCTAATGCTGAGGTATAGGCACTGAGTTTGAGATCTTTAGAGAGAAATGCTATGGCAGGAAGTGAAATATGCAATTTGTTCTTTAATATATTCTTCTATTTTTAAACAAAATTCAAGCAGAACATTAAGGCTATCCATAGAACAGAGAAAATATCATTAATGAATGGCTCCATGCATGGATAATAAAAATAATAGCCATCATTTGTTAAACTTTCATCATATCAGATTTCAATCAAGTATCTTAAATGTCTTCAATTAACTTGAGAGAGGACTTTAATCACAACTGTGGAGAGTTTCAACTACTTTTCGGGAGATTACAGGTCAGACTGGATTCTGGGACCTAAAACTGCATTCCATGGAAGAAACTGCAAGTCCTGCTATATGGATGTAGGAGAGAGGGGCTTATGAACTGGCAGATTTTATTCCCACATCTGATGTGGTAGTTGTCTGTCCTTGACATATAACACCTTCTGATTGTGAACAAAGTCACTACCTGAGATAACACAGTGTCCCATTCCCTTCTCCTCTGTGAGAATAAATGTAAACTAGCTCTCTAGGCTCCAGTGCAAGCCCAGGCCCCTTTTCAAGAAGAGAAAACCTGAGGAGAGAGAGCAGCTTTGAGGAAGACAGGAACATGAATAGCCCGAGGATTCTTCAGGAAGCCATGGGACCTACAGTCAAGTGATGTGAGGAGGGGAAGACAACATAAGAAGGGGCAAATATGAGAAGATCAGACCAGTAAAATGGATGTTATAAATGTATCTCTGGCTTTAATCTATATCCCAGGCCCTATTACAGAGATGACCTCTAGTGTATTAGTTAATAGTACAGTTTTGTCACTGTGATGTTCAAATCTAATTGCCTAATAAGATGATGATCTAGGTTTATTTTACTACACAAATCTTTTTAAACACTAGCTTTTAAACTGTCTTTTCAATTATATACCCTTGATCCATGGTACTGCCACATGTAGCTTGTATAGTCTCCAATCTTCATGAGAAGTATTGACATTGCACTATCTGGGTAATTCTTAATTTCACTGAAGCACTCATTCAAATCACACAAACTGGTAAAAAATAATAAGGCAATAAACCTGGCCTACCTTTGAGCACATTCAGCAAAATATTGTTTTGTCTTAGTCATTCCAAATGCAATTACAAGGAATCCATGGAATCAAACTTTGCTCCAAGTTTCTTGGCTGTGGCAAATGTAAGAATAGAATTGCCATTTACTGGTATGGGAGGATGTATCAAAACAGTCTCAGCTTTGTACTAATTCAAGAAACTAGTTTTTGGTATGTCATGATAAAAATGACTATCAACATCCAAATATTGATGTTGAGCAAATCATTGGTTATATAATTCTAAAATTCAAGAGAAAAAACAGAGTGGAAATATAAAATTTAGAGTGTGGTGGTAAGGAATTAAACTAGCAGAATAATCAGTAAAGGAGTGTGGAGAGAAAAAAAAGAAAAGTCTGAGAATAAGCCTTCAGGTACTGCAATGTTTAAAACAGAAGGGACAACTGAAGGAATCTGAGAAAGTGGTTAGTAAGGAAGTCCAAGAAGTGCGATGCTCTGAAGGTGATAGTATGGCAGAGGTTCAAAATGCGCACAGGACAAGTGAAATAAGGAGCAAGAATTTACCTTTTGAATTGAGAAGTATGGCGAGAGTTCAACAAATCAAGAGGCATTGTGACCAGATGCTTCATTTGGGTAGCTTTTGGACTCATCAAAAACAACCCCAGGTGATATGCAGAAAAGTGATATTGGATTAGGTGTTGATAGGTATCACTACAATGTATTTAGTGACAATGCCAAAGAGGAATAGAGGAAAGACATTCTGATGGATGAGCTTCAATGCTAGAGTTTAAAGGTGGGGAATGAATGATCTGGAGTAGAAATAGCGAGAAATACCTGCTCAAGCACTAGGCCTAGTGGTCTTTGGAGTCCTGAAGAGGGAGGATTTGGAATTTCTTTTTCAAAGCTTTGGATGTCCATATTACCCAAGTAAACACTCCTCCAAGTATTTTTAAATGCCACC